>NW_027467030.1:315000-327500 GCF_046128005.1 Genypterus blacodes | reverse complement strand
CGCCCCCGTCCACACTCGCATCCTTCTCAGTGGTAAAGGGCCAGAGATAACAGAGGGGACCTGACCTTTAAGGGAGGACTTTCCCTTTTTCTCTCCCTGAGCTGAGCAGGCTTTTCTTCTGAAACGTTACATAGGACTTAATTATGCTTGAATTGTCACACACACCCTTTGAAGCTCCAGCTGCATAAATCCTGGAGTTCCAAACTGAATCAGACCAGTTGCCTGTTGTTGTTGTTGCCATGGTGTTGCTATGTCAGTCATATGTTTGGCTCTGATCAGGTGGCCCAGGACCCGGCCTCCAGTCTCTACAGCAGGCAGGATCACACTGCAATGGTGTGGAATTCTACACTTGGTTGAGTGGGTTTGTCCCCTGCCTTGGCCCCTGCCCGCCCCTCTGCTGTCTGCACGCCTGCTGGGCTAAAGTGTTTTCATGCATCAAAGGAGAATAAATAAAGCAGTGAACACACAGAGGGAGCTGCTAAACGAAAAACGTGTGCAGTTAAGTCACGTATGATCAACCCGCCAGTCTCATCGATACACATCAAGTATCTACACACATGAAACCCGATGTGAGATGTGAGGAATCTGAGAGTGAGAATGCTGATGAAACGGTTTCTCTTTAGATAAAATATTCAGTGTTTCTGGCTCTGCTAGGAGGAGGAGGAGGGGGAGGAGTCAGCTGGTATTGGACCAACTAACACTTTGAAGGATGTGTGTTTTCACTCATAACCTGGGGGGTGTGTGTGGGGTGTGTGTGAGAAACTGCCAGCAAATGCAGATGTAATGCTCCTCCCTTATTCCTTCTCTCACTTTCTGCCTCTCTTTACTGGAAAGAGAAATAACGGTGAGGCGTCACGCCAACAGATGTTTCATCACCAGATACAGTGACTTCTCAGATTCTTGCCACAAACACACACACACTTTGTTAGGTTTGTTTTTAGTAACAGGCCACAAAGGTAGTTATGAGGCAGGTCACACCCCCCACAAAGACGTTGCTAGAGGACTTTTGTTCTAGCTTGCCCTGCCCCACTCACTCTCTCTCTCTCTCTCACACACACACAGATCTTATTTCACCCCATCAACTGTTAGGGTCCTTTTAGGTGACTAAGCATTTTAAACCAACCTACTAACCCATTTCTCAGGCCACACACACACACACACACACACACACACACACACACACACACACTTCCTCAATCTAGAGCTGTCAGAATCATTCACTACTGTTGCATAAACAGCCTTATTCCCGTCTCTACCTTCTTCTTGACGTGTGTGAGTGTGTGTTTCACTTTAATATTCCTCCGTGTTCGTCATCACACATAGTAGAATGGGCGGCGATTGTTCATTCACACACACGCTCTGACTGAGATCACGGGACAGACGGGGGCGGGGGAGCCAGGACTGTGTGTGTGTGTATGTGTGTGACTGATTCCGGACGGACTTTTTTACAACCTAGCGACATCAAACGCGCCACTGGTTTCCATGCCAATCGATCTGATTGATCGCAAGTAAACCATCAAAGGGTTCTTATTGTTTTCTTTCACGACCCCATACCAGCACACTCCGCTCTGTTAGATCTCGTGTGTCGTTTACGGCCCGTAGTAAAATGTACGGACAGCCGAATAAACCCCCTGCCACAAATCCTCCTCACTGTTTATCTGACGACCGGTAAAAGGGTCGGTAGCTTTAATGTAGCGATAACAACCAACAACAACAACAACAACTAATGACAATTATATTCCAAAATGACGTAAACCCGAGCGCTGTGAGTCATTCCGGGCACATGTACCCACAGCAGCACGCCGAGACAAACCGGTCATAAACCAAACAAACAGACGAGTCAGCTGGTGCGTTCAGGTGCCGGCTGACCCACTCCCGAGTTCGTTTATCCTGCAGGCGTAAAGGCAGAAAGACAACACAACAGTACCGGAAGTCACAAAGCGATTTGTCACTTGGGGAACCGAAGTTTCCCTCTGAACGTGACGTCCCGAGTACGCGGGGGAAAACACACTCTGTGTCCTCGAGTTTACCGAGTTGACTCCCCCCCCTGAAACCCAGACGGAATGGACGGGACCAAAACACCGCCCCTCCCCCTCCCCTCAGAAGAGAGATGGATGCAAATCACTTCCTTTCAATCCGGCTCTTTGTGTGCGCCGGGGCTGAATAGGGGTGATGGGGGGTGGCAGCTATCCATTTACTTTATACGGCCGCCGACCTCAGTTCTCCTGCCCACCCCCCACTCCTTCACACACACCAACACACACACACAATGGCGTGAGATCTCCTTACACAGGCATTTTCCTCCCTCTGTCCTCTAGCTCTCCTTCCCTTTTCGAGCCATGGGGACGAGATCCAGACTTTCCGGGACAGAAACGTCCACACATGGACCCGGATTAGGTTATTTACATCATTTCGTGGATAAACACACACGGGCGACTGTTTGTTTTCCACTCAAATCGTGATCGAGCCATTTGTGGACTGAATTCCACACACCCGGTCCTATATTTAAACACGCAGAATGCCACAGCTCATAAATAACTTAACGTAAGGTTGCTTTACGGCAATAGTGCCCATCCACGTGCACACACAGCGTTCAAACACACACATTACCATCACGTCTGTTGCCGATCATTAGTCAAACATTTGAGAATGAGTTTAGCCTTTGACTGAACTGACACAGAGGCGTGAGATTCAAGAAAATAACAGAGTTAAACCCCTTAACTCAGCAATTACGGAAGCCGAAACGGTTCCGCTTTTGTCGCTTCATTCACTCAATATTGTCCACTAAAACACATTAATACTTCTATTCACCAGCACACACGTATACACGAGGATCTGTCGTGTGTTCTGAATAAACTAAACACATTAATAAAGACCTCCCATCATGGATTTGCTTTCTTCCGTAAATAAAACTTAGAAGAATGTCATGTTTACTTGAGTCTCCGCATATTTTCATGGCTGCTCACTTCCCTGCTTTACAACCCAAACAAAGCCGGCTGGACTTTTAAACGCTCCGGAGTCACACAGCCGCTGCAGCCGGCGCAGGTCAGAGGAAACCCCGGTACTCACCGTTCACTGGAGCCTTTGACACCGGCGACAAACGAACTCAATTAGATCCACAAAAGAAAGAATAATATCCGGTTCCGTGCGGTCCGTTGTTGCGTTTAAAGGTTCGTATCCGTAACTTTGTAGCTCGGTTCGTAGCCGTGTAATCCCCGTTTGGCTCCGCGGTTTCCTCTCCAGACGGAACCCCGAGATCCTGGAGCGATCGGCGGCAGGACAGACGCGGTGATCCGGTCTGGGCTTGATCCTCCGGTAATGTAGCTTGTCTTCAGTGTGATGGCTGCCTCCGCCATGTAGCGACAGCCCCGCTCCTTCTCTCCCGTGTCGAGCTCTTTTCCTCCTCTGCCTTCACACACTCTCTCTCTATCTCTCTCTCTCACACACACACTCAGCCAGGCAGGCAGGGATCGTATTGCGCTGTGCTCTGTTTTAAAGGGACAGACCTACACACGCACACGCTCTCGCTCTCGCTCTCGCTCTAGCTCTCTCTCTCTCTCCCTCTCTCTCACACACACACCGCAGCCAAACCGAAACACACAGGCGCACACGCGTCCGCCCTGACGTCACCGCACGGCCCCGGAATTCCCTGACACGGCAATCTGGCACCGAATCCAACTGGCTCCTACAGTCCCGGTACCGGAGCTGCTGCGGGACTGAGCTCACGACTGACCGACCCGGTACACCACAGGGGGGCGTCTATGTGGACGAGGGTAACCCTACATTACATACTGTACATAAACAAACACTGTACACACACACACACACACACACACACACACACACACACACAGCACATAGCAGTGTGTATAGTGAACCTGCTCATGTATGTAGTCCCCCGTAGTCCCCTCTAGTCTCCTCTAGTCCCCCCTAGTCTCCTCTAGGACCCCCTAGTCTCCTCTAGTCCTCTGTAGTCACCTCAGAGCTAAAGGAGGAAAAAAATGTCTCTGTGAGGCCGGAAACATTTGGTTGTTCCATCCTTTCCCAGCCAAAGTAAACCATCCTGTACTCTGTAATAAAGCCAGAGAGCCACGTTGGTGCAACCAGTCCAATGTGTCACACAGTTACACACACACACACGCGTTATATTTGGAAAGCACAGCATCAGCAGGACAACAGGAAGCAAAGTGAGTAGCCGCAGGGAGCACGGGATTGTGTCATGGATGATGCTGAGACCGTGACGAAAGTATACACACACGCTTTATTTACAGCCACACACACAGGAAAAAAACCCAATCTGTTCTTGAGGATAATGAGGACGTATTGGTCTCTCTCTCTCTCTCTCTCTCTCTCTCTCTCTCTCTCTCTCTCTCTCTCTCTCTCTCTCTCTCTCTCTCTCTCTCTCTCTCTCTCTCTCTCTCTCTCTCTCTCTCTCTCTCTCTCTCTCTCTCTCTCTCTCTCTCTCTCTCTCTCTCTCTCTCTCTCTCTCTCTCTCTCTCTCTCTCTCTCTCTCTCTCTCTCTCTCCCTCTCTCTCCCTCCATGAGTACAAATCAGCCTCAGTCCAGTTGTTTCCCTCTGCAGGCTCACTCACAGTGTGTGGAGATTTCATTACTTTACAGGGAAGAATGGAGGCAGAGGTGGGGGAGGGGAGGGGAGGGGATTGAAGGGGAGGGGATGGAGGTCATGCGCTCCACTCAGAGCCCTGATGAAGTGAGTGTATGGTGTGTGTGTGTGTGTACCACCATGCTGCATGTGAGTCGACTGTAACAGAGGCAAAGAAGAGATAGGAGATAGAAAGAATGAAGAATGTGCTTTGTGTGGCCAAAGACGAGACAAACAGCACACAGACAGTGTGCTTGTTTGTGTGTCGTATAGTAGTGTAGTGTTTGCCTACGTCTTTTCTCTCTCCGTGTGTGTGTGTGTGTGTGTGTGCAGTACAGTTGATGCTAATGTTGAGGTTGGATTGCTTGCGTCTGTGATGAAGGTCATGTTTCCCATTGAAGCCCAGACGGACTCGTGTTTTAGACTCAGTCTTTGGTGTCAGACTGCATCGTCCATTAAGACTTAAATGTGTTGAGAGTGTTGCCTCAAGTGTAGCACATATTATGGTCTGTGTGTGTGTGTGTGTGTAACTGCACTGAAGAGTGTGTGGTGGGAGAGCATTAGCCATGTAAAGTGAACAGGAAGAGGACTGCTGATTGATGTGGGACTCTAGGGTACCACACACACTGAGCCCCCCACACACACAGTTTACTCCACACACACACAGTTTCCTCCAGCTGTTTCTCTCATAGCTGAAGTGCATTGTACATCATAAGTGTGTGAGAATGTTTAATGTATATAACCCCAATGACTCCAACCCCCACCGTCCTCTCCCCACAACAAGGGAAGTGAAGGCATTACAGTCCATCCCTGGGGTCCTGTGTGTGTGTGTGTGTGTGTGTGTGTGTGTGTGTGGCAGGAAGGGACAATAAGAAAAAGAGAGGCATGAAGCACAGTGTGTGTGTAACTTCTTCCAGCTCTCATGCATGGAGCAATCCTTTATACATGTGTGTGAAGTGAAGGGTGTGTGTGTGTGTGAGCATGTGTGTAATTAAAGAGTTCTCACACTCCAAATACTCCCATGCTTATGAGGCAATTCTGACTGACTGACTGACAAATACACACTGACTGACACACACACACACACACACACACACACACACACACACAACACACACACACACACACACACACACACACACACACACACACACACACACACACACACACACCGTTCTCATGAGGTCCAGACAGAGAAAGTGAAACAATTGAGTATGTGTGTGTGCGTGTGTGTGTGTGTGTGTGTGTGTGGGAGAGCACGTCCCTGGTACAGATGGTACTTCTCCTCCTCTGATATGTAGGCTTGTGTGTGGGACTTTGTGTGTGTGTGTGTGTGTGTGTGTGTGTGTGTGTGTGTGTGTGTGTACATGTGGCACATCATGAGTCAGGATTTTGGGTACATGAGAGATCGTCAGACACGATAATAATCACCTCCACACATTCACGTCGTCACACCAGGAGGAGGCCAGAGAGCCACACACACACACACACACACACACACACACACACACACACACCACACACACACACACACACACACACACACACACACACAGGCAGTCAGACAGAGAGACGGGCTCAGCACACACACACACATGTGACAGCCAGAGAGCCAGAGAGCCCTCATTCAGAGAGACCAAGGCCTGGATTTGAGCTGAGGCTGATCAGCAGACATCAACGGCTTTGTCACCAGGAAACACAGCACACAACTGAGTTCTTCCTGATTATTACACATGATAGACACTGGTGTGAACACTGTGGCCAATAGGAGCACATTTACAGCCCTGCACAGTAGATCATCATTTGGCAGCTTGACAATAATGACATCACTGTTGTAGCTGAAGTGAGATATCCACATTTTGATCCCAAATGTATGAATCTCCAGGTAAGGTGGTGATGCAACACAGCTCAGCTCTCTGATTCAATGCTTGGCTGAATAAAGGATCCACCCACTTCACAAGGTGTGTGTATAATGGAACAATCCACCATTTAATTGGCGCGTCGGTTCCACTTGGGTTTGGAGGACAGATGAGAAGAGACGCCTTTCACTTTGTTGGCTTTGAGTTGAGTTTGAATTCTGACTCAGAGGCACAAACCTACAACTCTTTCAGTGCGTAGCAACACAAAGGGCTACACACAAACATGCGCACATTATTCAACACAATAGCCCGGTGTGCGTAAGTGAGAGTGTAAAGGGAGCAGCCGTCCACACACTCTCACACCCAGGATTTCACAACCTACTACCTCCATACTAAACTGTTTGTAATCCGCACCTTTGTCCTCCTCCCACGCCTTCCTTCGTCACCCTCTGCCCCCTCAGCCTCCTAACCTGTCCTTCCTGAACACACAGTACAATCTCTGAAGCAACACATACAAGGAACATGCTTACCTGGTCTGCATGTGTAACCTGTAGCCCGTGTCTCTCAGCAGGCCACCATGACACCTCCCACCTCCTGTAAACACACACATGGGGAGACGGGTCAGACTTCTACAACAACAACAACAACAACAACAACACAGCTTCTAAAGGATTCTGTGGCTTTCACTCCAAATCATTCATTATGACCGCGTCAGCATACATTCAACATACGAGTGTTCATTTGTATTCCTTCCAGTCGTCATGATTATGATCCTAACGTGCCCGCAGTGTGTTTGGGACGATGGAATGTGTGTATTAATGTTCACCTGTTGTCTAAACTGGGTCACACATGTCTGGGACATTCCGGTGTAAGTTGAAGCGGCGGTCAGCAATTCATCAGCGCTTGAGTCAAAGGTTAAAAGGTCAATACTACACTCTGCCTTCACTAGACCGCAGCTCCTCTCGCTCATTTCATCAGGCCGACGCCACGTCTCTCTGACTGTTATGTGGTCGCCATGTTGTGGGCTCATGAAACCAGACTTTGTGTGTGTGTGTGTGTGTGTGTGTATGCATGCATGTGCCACTCCAAACACACAGCAGGGCCTGGACCAGCGCTGGGGCCATCTGTGTGTGAGTCACTGCTGGGCCACGTGAGTGAGAACAGGTGGTACTCTTGTTTACCTACCAAGCACCGAAATATACGCACATACACACAACTTTGCTTGTGTGCTGCTTCTTCCCCTCAACTTCCATGTAAGTGAACCTGTGGGTCCTTTGGCCTACAGACAGACAGGATAAGGCTGCATGTCAGAAAGGAACTCACCTACTAAAGCTTTTGCTTTCATAGGGGACCGCAAAGGAAACGATTCAGCAATAATGTCCCTTATATATTCCCTTAACTTAACCCTGAAAGCCAATCTCTCAACAACTGGATTCCTTTCACACACACAACCCCCTTTTATTCACATTTTGCCTTTCTAATTCTTCCATTTTCATCCGTTCCTATCTTTCCTTCTCTCACACACACATTCTACCTCCAGGGCTGCAAAACACAACGTGCCAACACACGGCTGCTTCCATACGTTTCTCTATTGAGCATGCACACAGCATGCATAGCCCAAGGCAGGTTATGTGTGTGTGTGTGTGTGTGTGTGTGTGTGTGTGAGAGAGTGACAGTTGTGTCAATAAGAGGAAGACATAGCTGGCTCAGCCTTCACTGATCTTGCAGCTTGGTGGGTTAAGGCCATCTACCTTTGAACTCAAGGTCAAAGGTCACACCCCCCTCAAGGGCCACAGCTGGACTTAATGTAAAGGTGGACTGTCCGTGTTTATATAGGTGTGTGATGAAGACTGCGGGCCCAAATCAAGCACAGCCACCTTAAATGAAGCGAGGATGTTTTGCGTAGGAGGCTGGATTTTTTTTTTTTTTTTTGCAAGGGTACAATTTATTCTTCCAAGGCAGATTGAATAAATGTCACACACTCTGACATAATCATTTGACCTTGATCTATATCAGAGCCGCAAGGAGACAGACAGGGAGTGAATGGAGAATGAAGGGAGAATGAAAGATAGACAGAAAGAGAGAGAGAGAGAGAGAGAGAGACACGGGCTAAGAGAGGGAGAATAGAAGAGGTAGCCTGAGTCAGTGAGAGCAAAGAAACATACAGAGGGATGGGAACACAATTTCTATCTGGATGGTTTAGAATAAAGTGAGAATAAGAGCAGAGAGAGGAATCAGGAGAGAGAAAAGAGATGAGACAGCGTGAGAGAAGAGGCACAAGAAAGTATAGAAAGTGCTGTTTATCTTTGGCCTGTAAAGGTTAAACAGTGGGAGCATCTCCCTCTGACATTAACCACACACACACACACACACACACACACAGAGACACACACACACACACACACACACACACACACACACACACACACACACACACACATACACACATACACACAGACAGAGACACAGTGTTAGGAGGCGGCACACAGAGAGAGAGAGAGAGAGAGAGAGAGAGGATGCAGAGGCAGAGAGGAGGAGCGTGAGAGGAGGAGGAGGAGGAAGGGTGGGGGAGGAGGGAGAGAAAGCCTTGAGTGTGACAAAAGATGAAAAGGCTGAGGGAGATAAGATGAGAAGCTTGAGTCAGACAACAAACTGGAGGAGAGAGGGGAGGAATTTAGCGGTTTAGAACAGAGAGAACACAAGAGAACACATAATGTAGACTGAATACACACACACACACACGCACACAGACATGCTAATGCAGCTACACATTGGCCTTGAGTACAGTAAAACCAACACACATGTACACAAACACACAAACACACACACACACACACACACACACACACACACACACACACACCCAATGCATGTGTGAGCTTGCATGGCGTGAGGATGGTAGCCGTGCTCAGGCTGCTCCAGTCCTTAGTCACCAGTGATTCAGTGGTGTTCTTCAAGTTAGGGCAGCAAGCTTCATACCTACACACACACACACACACACACACACACACACACACACACACACACACACACACACACACACACACACACACACACACACACACACACACACACACACACACACACACACACACACACACACACACACACACAGCCATGATGATTACTCTGACTGGGGGGGCCATGTCAGGGTTCAGAAGCCACCTTGCCGTTAGCGAAGCCACAGTAGCGTGAACTGGATAATGGCCAGTGTTGTCTCCTTCAATCACTGAACCAAGTCACCTCAGAGTGTGTGTGAGTGTGTGTGTGTGTGTGTAGGGGGGTGAGGGAAGCATGGCCTCTAGGGGGCAGGCGCAGGGGTTTGTCATTCATTCCCTTTACTCAAATCCCAAACACATGGATTAAGAACGATGCTTTTGCTCTCAGGACTTCTGCTAATTCAAACATAAGTGAGACTTCAGATGGAGCTGGAGTGAGAGCTTTGGGTGGAGGCCATGTTCTTTTAGTGTGCATGCATGAGTCAAGTCTGTTTTCGATCTCATTTGCCTGTAAACATGTATATGTGTGTGTGTGTGTGAGGACAGACAGACCTGGCAGAGCAACAGACAGTGAGGAGGAGGAGGAGGAGTGGCGGGGTGACTGTGGTCGGGGCTCTCTGCACATGGCTTTGCTCAAAGGTCATGGTCAAAGTGGGACCGGCTTGCAACAACAACATCAAACCCACTCCAACTCCCACACACACACACACATAATGGATGGATAGACGAGGTGACAGACAAGCAGACTTCGTCTAAGGGAGAAGCAGAGAGAGAGGAGGAGGAGGAGGAGGAGGGTGACAGACAGACTACAGTCACACCACATACACACTGTCTGATAACCTAGCAGCCAAAAGCTCCTGGCTTGACAAAGAGTCAGACAGGAAGACAGAGAGACAGAGAGACAGACAGACGAGAAGAGACGGCAAGAAGGAACAGTTGGTAATAAATTTTGTCTAGACAGTTGTTAAAGAAAGCAGCAAAGCAATCCAGACCTGTGAACTGTGTGTGTGTGTCTGTGTGTGTGTGTTTAACAGTAACAGTAAATGAATGTTTGATGAATATAAGCAGGACCTTCTCAACATGTATTCTCTCTCTCTCTCTCTCTCTCTCTCTCTCTCTCTCTCTCTCTCATGCACACATCCCCAGCTAACGCACAGACACACAATGGAACACACCCTGCATTTATGTTACATGATACACACAGAGAGGCAGAGCTGAGCAATAATGACACAGCAGTGGGATGAAGACCTGAAGACCTAAAGACCTTCATCAAGCACCACAGAAGAAGAACATCCATCAATCAGAAGACACTCAAGACTGTAAACTGATCCTGAACTCCTGGTCGCTGGAAAACAACGTTAGAACCAAGAGAAGCAGGAGCAGCAGCTGAGCGGACGTGTAGAAACATGAATCACACACACACACACACACACACACACACACCTATTCAGGAAGGTGTGTGTGTCTGCATGTCTGGGAGTGTACAATAATGGAGAAGGAGTGAGAGGCAATGTAGGAATTGGGTTAGTGTGTGTGTGTGTGTGTGAGGCAGAACAACACACCAAAGGGATCCAGGCTGTGTAATGCTCACACACAAAGAGAGAGACAGCAGAGGGATATTTTGAAATGACATCATAATGTCCCCGCACACTTTCAGATGACATCACTGTTACTAGGTAGAGAGTTTTTACAGGATGACATCATAGCATCGCACAGGCAGCTGCAAAACGTCACACGATGGTACGAGACACACGAGACACGGGGGGGAACCCCACACACACACACACACACACGTCACTATCTCTCCACCTACCACGTTTTCACACCTAGGACAACGAGCCCCAGTGAGTGAAACAGGCCGGGGGTGTGTATGAGGTGCTTTGCATGTGAAAGTCAATGTAAATGTCGTTTAACGCAAGTCGAACCCAGAGCGGAGTGTGTTTGTGTAGGCTGTGTACAGTGTGTGTGACCTGAGTGTGTGTGGGTGACGGGGCCCTGCTCTGACCCACTTCATCATCACACATCACACTCTGCTGGATTCTGGGGCTGCTGACTGTTTCATTCAAATCCTTTTAAGGTATAACAGTTCATGAGAGGATCAATGTGTGTGTGTGTGTGTGTGTGTGTGTGTGTGTGTGTGTGTGTGTGTTATTAGTGATCTATAAATACATCTGCTGAATCAACAGACTGCCTCAAATATAAAGGAGAGATTAAAGTGAACTTAAGGGAAATGCTGAGAGTGGGACCGGATGTTTGGATGGCAGAGGACCAAACTGTGTGTGACATCACCAGAGGAGCTGCTGAGACGTGTGTGTGTGTGTGTGTGTGTGTGTGTGTGTGTGTGTGTAAGGATGGTTAATGTCCCTGCACAGCTGTACGTTTGATACAAGCATGACGAATGGACGGCCAGTGCAAGTGCTGTTGTTACAAATATTGTAGTTGAGGGTATGACAGTGTGTGTACAATGTGTGTGTGTGTGTGTGCGTGCGTGTGTGTGTGCGTGTGTGTGGAATTTGCACTGGAGTCGCATTTACACCATTCACAAGTCTGTCAGTGTCACCATGGAAATTCAAGGGCAGGCAACACGCAACACACGCAACACACGCACACACACACACACACACGCTCTATGTAAATGCCATATCCAAAACTACAAGATGTGTTGTGTCTGCGTTCGAGGTGTGTGTGCATTATCCATGTCTCTGTGCTTGTGTTTGAACTGTGTGTCTGTGCGTGCGCATGTATCCGAGACGTGTGTGTGTGTGTGTGTGTGTGTCCTTGGCCAGCTGTGTGGGGCAGAGGAAATGAGGCAGAACTCAATCCGCTCCACACCTGTCCCTCTCTCTCTCTGGAGGAAGGAGTCGAGGAACTCATTTATTTTTATGATTATTATTTATTTTAGAGGCTTCTGTCATTTTGAAGCTTTTCTTACCAATCTTTTGCACGGAGAAGGACTCAGCGTTCAAACGACAATAAAGATATTGAGTGACAGAGCCACACGAGGAGAGAGAGAGAGAGACATATAGCCGTGTCGGGAGG
>NW_027467030.1:295000-310000 GCF_046128005.1 Genypterus blacodes | reverse complement strand
TAAAAAAAGCCGATCCAATATTCTACGTGTATGCATGTGTGTGTGTGTGTGTGTGTGTGTGTGTGTGTGTGTGTGTGTGTGCATGCTATGGCTTCCTTCAGTCCCCTCTATCCTCAGTAGTAGAGACGTGACCCTATCCTGACTGAGACGACTGGAAGCCATTACCTTAAATCAACAAACCCAAGCCAGTCTCCATCACACAAAGAAGCCATGTGCACACTCAGCAGACTACCTCTGTGTGTGTGTGTGTGTGTTTGTGTGGGTGTGAGCAATCGTGTGGGTGCATTCAAAATGTCTCAGCGTGGGTTTTTTTTTTTCTTCAACTTCCACAGATATCTCTTCATCTCCAGCCTTCTTTATCTTCTCTCTCTCTCTGTCTCTGCTCCGTCTCCACTGCGGCTCAGATCAACACTAACCTGAATGCAGAAGGAGTCGGTTGAAGCGGCTTCCTGCCTCTCCATCCTCTCCCCTCACCCTCTCTCTCTCTCTCTCTCTCTCTCTCTCTGCACTCTCTTTGTCTTATTCTCAGCTAATCATACACAACCGGCTCTCAAGATGGTTTCAGTTGGAGATATTAGATCCGAGGCCGACTCTAATCTGCCCGAGCCCTTTGACCGCACATCAAAGAATCAAACACCGAAGCTTTCCTCCCTCTCCAACCTCAGCAAACTGAGCTTTAAGGACAAAGCACTAAAGCGGTCGTAGATAAAGCCATTGTCCAGAGCATTTAGTCACATCAGATACATGAGTGTGTGTATGAATGTGCTCTTAGCTGAGGACTGACTTGTGTGTAACATGAGACAACTGAAGGTACTAACACGCTGCAGTGATCCTGAGACAACACAACTAACACAACTAACTGCCTCTATCTGTCTCACGCAAACCTGGAACACAATACATTCTGTAAATCAACCAATCATGAACTCTCAGAATGCATCTTCCTGAGCCGTTTGGGTCTGAAGTGAGTCCATATTATTCACATTAATAACGCACAACCTTGTTGGCCGTGGCTGATGTGATGTTTGATGTGAGCACGGGTTGCAGGTTTGCGTCCCACAACTCAGGGGGTTAGAACACAGAGCTGAGAGGAGACGGAGCAGCTGCAGCCCTTTGCTTCATTCATATTTTATACGGAGAGTCTGAACTGTGATTAAGATGTGTGTGTGTGTGTGTGTGTGTGTGTAGGATGCAGAGGATACAGATACTGTACCTAACTGAGAGGATTCTGCTGTATGACTGATGCTTAATCTAAGAAGAATGACATCACTTCCTGTGCCAGATGGGATGTTCCTCAGGAGGGTCACAGCTCAATCGATAGCTTTCATGAGAGAGAGAGCGAGCGAGAGAGCGAGAGAGAGAGAGACGTATTTATAAGACTCTATCTCTCTATGAACTGTTATCAGCTCAGCTCCGGCCCCCCGTCTCTCTCCAGACACGACCCGGCCTCGGTGCCAGCCAGCCAACCAGAGAGCCGGTCTCCACCAAAGCTCCGCCCCCTGAACCTCCTCTCTCTCTGCTGTCTGCTCCCGGCCCTCTGTTCCCCCAGTTTGGAAGCACAAGGCAAACCCGCCCCTCCCCCCTCTCCTCTTCTCTCCCCCCCGCTCTTATTTCTGTCTCCCCTTTTCTTCTCCAAACAGCACACACACTCAATCAACCCGCCCCCCCCCACCCCCACCCCTGCCATCTCAGCCTCCATTCCAATGAATGCACAATCTCCCCCCTTCAGTTGTGTGTGTGTGTAGGAGGGGGGGGGGGGGGGCACCCTGAGGCTGAGGCGAGGTAAAAAGGAGAGATGCACACACACACACACACAAACACACGTTAATTCAATCACAAAAACACACTTCCCCTCTCTAAGTCTGTTTGTGTGTGTGTGTGTGTGTGTGTGTGTGCACATCTGCAGAGGAACAGGGGAGCATAGTGGGTGACAGGGGGGAGGGGAGGGGGGGGGGCTGTGGGTGGGAGGTTTGGATGGCGTCCTGATGGCTCTCAGCGCAGGAAATGGCTTGTTGCTACACAGAATCCACTCCAGAATCTGCTGTCGTCATTGGCAACATGGTCATATTTTACCCTTATCAGCCAAACACACATACATGTTCATCCACAGCTGGCCTGGGTCAAATATCTGTTTTCATTCTGTAATACCACATTGTTACTATTCTATTTGATTCTATTCCAAAACGATGACATCATTTATTGTCTAGAGAACGAGATCAAACACTTCTTCTACATGTCAAATCATTCATAAGATAATAAGTCCATCTGTTCTTCATTCTACCATCATCAGTCCTTCTTTACTGACATGTGATCTATCCCAGCGTCTCATATTCCCCTGAACTACACTCAGTGTGCACAGTACTGTACGCTGTATGGGAACCAGCAGCAGGATATAAACAGATTAGCGTAGCATTAGCGCTGCCGTGTCCTGTGTACAGTATTTCCTAATCGGGGAAGGCTGTGTCAGATAGCGAGCGCGCAGCTATGATGTATTCCAGCCCCGCAGCAGGCGACCCTGGCTGAACCGTGCCTGGCATGCTGCTATTGGATAATCGCAGCTGGACAGGAAGTGATGGAGGAAGGAAAAAAAAAGAATAGAAATGCAAACAGAGGAGTCGATGCTCCACTTCCGCTGGTAATGAACTAATGAAGAGAGAGAGAGGAGGAAATCCCCCAGGGAACAGGAAGGGTGGGGGCTGCAAATGGAATAGTAACACTGATTTTTGCTTTTGTGTGTGTGTGTATGTGTGTGTGTGTGCGCATGCGCGGGTGTGTGCTCACATGTGTGTGTAGAGGAATACAGTAAGGATCAGTTTACAGTGGGACGGCTGAGTCTCTCCCTGCAGCACCAGTGAGGGTTTCATTCCAGGGATTTTTGTTTTTGCTTAAACACTGAGATAAGGACTTCATTAGGGATGCGACCAACACACACACACACACACCGCACACACACATACACACACCGCACACTCCAACCAGCACAAACGCACAGTGACAAATGGACCACAATAGTAGCTCCGGGCAGACGCCGGCACAAGTGTTGTGTTTCTCACACACTTGTGCAGGGAGGAGCATGTGCACGTGCACACACACACACACTCTTCCACTGAGTGTCAGCTCTCATTTCAACACAATGTCACATTACTATCATTACACCTTTTTATATCAATAATACACACACAGACACATTTGTACACAATCAAGATTTAGAGAAGACCAAAGTTCCCAGACAACAAATCTACAATGCTACACACTTTACATGACAGCAGTGTGTGTGCGTGTGTGTGTGTTTTAACAGTGTGTATCTAAAGTGAGCCGGCATCTGTGTGTGGGCTCACACAGGAGATACTGTAGGTATTCACTGATTAATGCTAAGGCAGCAAAGTCACAAGACCTGTGTTCAAACCTGTCAGCTGTCTGCTACAGGAGAGAGAGAAGGAGAGAAGAGGAAGAGGAAGAAGAGGAGCAAGGACAGAGAGAACAAGCTTTTGTGTAAACTGGCATTTAAATCAGCAAAGAGCTTCCTCTGAGTGCAGCCACAATGGAGAGGAAAGACGGGAGAGAGAGCGAGGAGAGGAAAAGAAGATTAAATAATTGAGAGATAGAGAGACAGAGGAGTAAAAATGTTAAACTTGAGTGTCTTGTTTTGCCGGTGAGCAGCGAGGCATTTAAATTGCCGGTGTGACATCGACCACATGTCTCCAAACTGAGGTGTGGGGACCTGCAGCTGTCTTCTTCAGGGCTTCTCTGGGACTCGTAGCTAAATAAGCATTAAGAAGGATTCAGTGTGTTCATGCTAATGTAAAGTCAGCAATAAGAGAGCGGACACACACACTCTCTACCATCAGGAGAGGAGAGGAGAGGAGAGGAAGAGGAGCCGCTCAGACGGGACAATGCTCCGACCAAAAAGAGCCCTGCAGTGGTCTGGGTGTCTATTTCGGGGCATCCTTCACATGCAAAAGTTCACGAAGCCCCGTGACATAAACATTCAAGCCCGTCCACAAAGACACACAAACACAGCCCCAGCTGGAGCACACAAGCTCCCTTTGTGCTGCATTCCACACGCCTCTTAGCCTCAGCTCCAGCCTTAGCTTAGCTCCTCTCCTCTCCATCCACACACACACATACACACAACTTTCTCCGGCTTTTGTCTGCAGAGCGCTGGTGGTGAAACAGCTGAGGGGTTTGGACGATGTCTTACCGTAGCTGGGCTCAGGCTGACAGAGAGACAGGGTAAAATCCGAGAAGGGGGTTGTCGGTGAGAGAGCCGGGCAGCTCGGCAGATTCCCTCTGCTGTGCCTTGCTTAGCTGCCTTTGCCTGCTCTCCCAGCTTTGTGTGTGTGCCTTGTATTTTCCCTTTAAATTGCACAGGCTGCCTGCCCCCACCTCCCCAGCACACTCTCTCTCTCACACACACACACACACACACACGAATTGAGGCAGTACACAAAACATACACAGCACCCAAATATGACACTGTTGTCAAACGCATGCAGCCTGGTTGCTATATTATTTTTCTCTTATTGTGCTGCCTGCAATAAAATACAGAATCAAACTCAAGTAGAAATCCTCTTTGTCTCTCTTTTCTCTCTCTCTAAAAATAAAAGTGCCTGCCTCTCCTTTAAGATCCTCCTCTCCTCTCCTCTGTGTCCCTCTCCCCTCCTTAGCCTCGCTCTATCCCTATATTCTGTCTCGCTTTTTTCCACACTCAGTAGTCAAACAAAGAAAGGAAAGGAACAGAGCGAGTGCTCACACAAACACACACACACACGCAACACACATGCACATTCGCTTGCTGCTCTCTCTCTCTCTCTCTCTCTCTCTCTCGCCCTCACATACACATGCACAGGCTCAGAGCCCAACCCCCCAGCCTACCTCCCTCTGATTTTTTCTCTCTCCCTGCCTTTCTCTAAACAGCACCTCCCCCCTTCCCAACACCCCCCACTCTCTCCCTCTGCCTGATCTGGCTTCGTTCACATTCGTCTACGAAACCCCCCCCTCCTCCCTCTCCCTCTCGATCTCTCTCTCTCTCTCTCTCTCCTTCCCCTCCCTCCCTCTGTGTCAAACAGATGGGATTGGAGAGCAGAAGGAGCTTCTGTATTGGTTCTCTGGCTCGCTCTACCTTTATTGCTCTCTCTCTTCTTCATTAGTGTGATGTAAGCCTGATGGAGACATGCTTTGACCTACAGTACAGTACACACACACACACACACTGGTGATAAAAAAAAAAAAAAAGAAGGGATCCATACAGATGCAGATAACCTTCGATCGGGTTGTAAAAGCGTGTGTGTGTGTGTGTGAGCATGTGTTGGCACGCAGACATCTTCACATTGACAGATGTGTGAAAGCGGCGATAAGGGTTTAGCATATAAACTGGCTAACATGTGGGTTAGAGAGAACAATGAACACTGAAACACAACCACACAACTGTCCGCCTGCGTTTGGATGAAACAAGAAGAAATTACTGATTTCCCCTGTTAACCCTTTCTAATGCAGGTTTGGTTCTGTTGGCACCTGAACAGAAAGGTGAAAGGTCATCAGTCTGTATTTTGGCGTTACACATTCCTGCCACTGTGGCAACAACGGGAACATTCTGGTTGATTTCTTAATAAAACCCCACCTGACATTTGTTGAACAAAGGAATTCCAAATCAATAACATTTCTAAAACTTCAAAGGACTGACAACCAATACAGAAATGACATTTAGAAAAGTTAAGTAGAATGTTTTCTATCCAATAATCCTTCGATCCAGTTCTGCACTGTGAAATAAATGTAACGGAACAAAATGTACTGCGTGTCTACACACACACACACACACACACACACCGCAGAGTTCTACTGAGCTTCCAGGCCAGGACAGTGGAACAACAATGCGCCCACTTGTTGACATGTCACTCACACACAAACACAGAAGGTTTTATTTTTCCCAACCTGGAGAGCTTTCCTGTAGCTCATGTTGAGACACACACACACACACACAAACACACACTGCATGCCCTCTCAGCACTGTCCACGTGTAGGAAGATGAATTCCAGAGTAAGAGAAAAAGTACAGTAAGAAAGCTGGGGCGAGCAAGAAAGAGAGAGCAAGAGAGCAAGCGGGGAGGGGGTGAGGGGGTGACGGTATGGAAAGTACAACATCGAGCTGTTGCACTTTCTGACCAGGGCACAGGCTGGAGGATATATAGGCTCTATGACTGCACCCTGGGACTCCTATATACCGTACCGGCCCTTTAAGTACCGTAAAGAAGTGAGGGCACCAACTGCCTCAACTCCAGAGTGCAGAACACGCAGGACCAGACGGGGTAGGCAACAAAAAATGAGTCAAGACGAGAACTCTGACTGCAAAGTTGGAGTTTCCATATGATCCTGGGGCCGGTTGGCTGACAGCTGGATGTATCGCCCTCCAGTCCCAGTTCATTCGCTGTTGCAGATGCATTGTGCTGGAAAACACACGGAGCATTCCACTGGCAAACACTGATAAATATGTAAACTTTGAAGCGTCTTTTTGAAAGGAATCCTTCCATCAGCCAACAGCTGCAAGGGAAATGACTGCTGCATAATCACACCCAATAAGCTCATCTAATTAGCTTTATCTCAAAGTCTCAGACCGAAGATCCTCTGCAGGCAGTTCACAGCAACACAACCGTATCACTGATTGATTTTTTTGAAAGAGAACGTCTGGAATAACGTAAGTCTATTCTGGAGAGAACAACAAGAGCAAGTGGCAAGAACCTAGTGAACAACAGAACAGGGGGCCAAGATGCAGAGCCTGGAGGAGGTATGGAGAGAGAGAGAGAGGCTTTTTGTTATTGTTTAAAAAAAATAAATAGGTAGACATTAGGGGTGGGAGTGTTTATGAGAGTTGGGTCTTTACCTGTTTCTTAAAGACAAAGTGTCTAATGAGCTTGCATGTGAGCTTGTTAGATACCTCATTCCAAAACCACTCCTTATTAATGATGTCATATGTAACTCTTGTGAGATTTTGGATTGTGTCTGTGAACGATTTGTGCCCATTCAGACCAAAGGTCAGGCACATCTGTTGGACCAGAACGCCTGGCTTGCAATTAGTGTTCTAGTTCATCCCATAGGTGTTGAATGGGATTGAGGTCTGGTTCCTCCATACCAAACTGCTCCAACCATGTTTTTATGGGACGCAGTCATGCAGAGACAGGAGAGGGCCTTTCTCCTTGCATCTACTACCAATGTCTATGCAGATTATAGACACACGACTATGTGCTTGATCTTACTGTAGGAATGTGTGAACAACGGGTGTGGCTGAAACACCTGAGGTGTGGCATAGGGGTTGTTGAAGACAAAAGGCTTCTGCAGAGCCACATCAGGACGTGCAAACGGGTGCAGAGAAGAGCTTTCTGCCTAACCTCACATGATCCGAGGCATCAAAGAAATGCTGTTGGTTCAAATGAGATCCGATATCATTGCTGCACCTGTTCTCCAGGGTGAGGCCTGACATGCCAGCCTACGCTTTGGGTCAAACTTGTTCCTCTATGAAAACATGGCACACTGTGAGTCTCTTCAGTCATGTCGGTGTGGATCGCATCACGTTCTTGTTCATGGTTTTGGCCTCTCACCAAGGCTTTTGTCAACAAACCTGTCGGCCTGTTCAGCAGAGCAGAGGTATCATCAAATAAACTAACTCACACACCAACCTGCCCAGTTGCTCAATGCTGTTTTCTTTGGTTTGGCCAAGCGCTCTGCCTGCCACCGGACCACCCAACGAAGCAATCCAACAACTTTAACCCAAAGGTTGCCAGATGGAAAGTATCTGTAGTGGCCCTGCTGGCTGGAGCCTCTGAGCGGCTCGCACTACATGACACTGAACACAACACGCATTATTGGCAGAACACTTACTTTCGTTACAATTTCAATACGTAAATTCACCTTCGTTTGTTTTGCCTGGTATTTGTTAATCCTGTTGAGTGTTTGACAGGAGCTGACACCAGTTTGTGGGTGAGATCCTTAATCCTGGAAGAAACTCTGAGGTAAAGACGGCTGTGCTCTTTGATAATAGGTTCGTTTAAATATGGCAACAAAGCAAGTAAGTCAAGGTGAGATGACAGGAGAGAGAACCCAACGAACCCAAGAAGGAAGAAGGAGGAAACCACACAGGGAGGCAGAGAGAGAGAGAGAGAGAGAGAGAGAGAGAGGGAGAGAGAGAGAGAGAGAGAGAGACAGTCAATACGGTGGCAGGTTACATAATTCTCTCATTGTATTGATTTATCGCCTTGCTGATTTGGCCCCTAGCCAATATCCAAAAGCATTTTAATATTTGAGCTCGAGCCCAGACGGTGAAGGAGAGAGAGAGAGAGAGAGAGAGAGATCGAGAGGGGGGGAGAGGGCGACTCAGATGGTGAGAGAAGATAGATGGAGACAGATAGAGGAAAAGAAAGAAGAAAAAGGTGAATAATAGCTCTGAATTTAGGGACGCAGCCAAAGTGACCCAGATAAAGAGAGAGGAGACAACAGATAATGGAGAGAGACAGCGGAGAAACAAAGCGTTCAAGAGAGCATTTAATTGAGTGAGGTGGGAACAGGCGAGATTTAGGCAGAGGAAACAAGTGCAGATGGGTTTGGAGTGATAATGATACAGCACACACACACACACACACACACTCACAGAAAGAGAGATAGAGCGAAAGAAAGAATGTGTGTCACTAAGTACAGTCCAAGGAGGGTTATCTTTGTTGCTGTAATCAGTACAGTTATATAAGAGACAGCCAGACTGCAGGACGGACTGGATCTATGCCACACACACACACACACACAGTAATACAGTGTGCACGCACAAACATCTTCAAGCGCATACAGTACCAACGGAAAATGCCTGTGGCTGCTGGCTGAGTAAACTTCAGCGGCATTCAGAGGTAGTTCACACACACACACACACACACACACACACACACACACACCGGGTTCACCTAAGACTGCTTTCTCTCTCACCTTTTCTCACTGGATGATCCACTGATGGATGAAGCGAAGGAGATAGAGGCCTAAAACTAGACTAATGGATTGAGAGGCAGAGGGAGAGAAAGTAGGAGAGCAAAGTGGAGAGCGGTCGAGCTTACAACAGGCCTCCCCGATGCCTCTGTGAACCATTTACTTTATTGCTCTCTCGCTCTCTCTCCCTTTTAAGATATATTCAAGATATATTCAATTGGGGGTGTATGAGCTGATTAATTGCCAATTAATGTTTAACGAGGTACAGCTGTGTTCAATTAGCACTGATTTAGGCAGCGTCTCTCCCCGGCAACCGTTCCCATCCTCTATCAAGAATCACCGCGTCCTGCTTTTGATGCCTGACTGGAAGTCTACAGTCGGATTGGCAAGAAGTTCAAGAAGAGCACTGAGGACTGAGGAGAAATTTGTTTTTCCTCTTCAAGTGAAATATTCCTGCTTCATCAGCTGACACCACAGAAGAAGAAGAGCAGCCGTACTCATCAACCTCTGAGAACTCTTTTCAGCTATTTTTCGTGGAAGTGTTGTTATGACATTCAGTAAACCTATTGACTTTAAACTGCCAGAGGGAAAACACAACATTTACATTTTGTTTGTGTAAACATTCACTTGACAGCTGGATATATACATCGCTTGAGATGAGAGAGAGAGAGAGAGAGAGAGAGAGAGAGAGAGAGAGAGAGAGAGAGAGAGAGAGAATCAAACATTTGACCACCATGTCCAGCACAAACCGGACCATATGTAGACCCAGACTGCACATGGAAGCAGGATACACTGTATATCACACACACACATACAAGCCTCTACCAAAGTGTGTGTCTGAGTTGCGTGTTGTATGTTGTGAACCTGATAGTACATTCTGTCCTGCGATGTGTAATCCCATTTCAAAATGTCTACACATTTGCAGTAAAGCCCTTTTTCTTTTGCTGGGCGACTTCCTCTCCTTGCAAACACCTTCCTACCGCCGTGTGAGGAGCTCTCACTCTACACTTCAAGGGAGTGACGCCCTTCATGTTACACTTTTCCCGTGTCGTTTCGATTCAACACCATGCTTCTGTTTGCCCTCTGAAAGCAAAGATCCCCGGGGCTTGCAGGTATAATGCCTTTTTCCTTTTGTCTCTCATTTCTCTGTTTCTCTTCATCGGCTCTTGTCTCCTTCTTCCCATTTGACTCAGTCCGCCTGCAGCGTCTCCCTCTCTCTCTAGGAAAGCTCTAGATCAACATCACCGGGAGTTCACACAGTTTGTTTGCACCACGACGTTATTAGTGAACAAAACTGCCCAACCTGTCTGACCTGACTAGTCTGTGCGCTTACACACACACACACACACAAGCACACACACACACACACACACACACAAGCACACACAGATGTCATATGTTAATATTGTCATGTTCATTCATAAATCATCAAAATGTGACACAGCAGCCACAACAACAGGATGCAGAGAGAGAGAGAGAGAGAGAGAGAGAGAGAGAGAGAGAGAGAGAGAGAGAGAAAAGCAACCAGGGATGTAAAGTATTGCATCTGTCTACATGAGTGATTGTGTGTGTGTATGTGTGTGTATGTGTGTGTGTGTGTGTGTGTGTAGCCATGTGTGACTGCCGGTGTGTGCATGTGTCTGTCTGCCTGTCTGCGTGTCTGTCTGCTAGGCTTTTCATAGCTTCCCTTTTTTTCCCGTTTTGGCTTTCATTACAATCTGATACCTCCACCCATCTGTTCACAAAGGAGGGTGGGAGAGAAGGAGGGAGGAGAGAAAGGAAGAGAGGGGAGAGGTGGGAGATTGCAGAGTTGGCTATCACTCTTCATCCCTCCTCCTCCTCCTCCTCCTCTATCTGCTCTTTCTTTGTCCTCTACCTCCGTGTCTGTCTCCGTCTCTCACTCTTTTCCCCATGTATGTGGTTATGGGAGAGTGACTTCCTCCTTCCCTCCTCTTTTTATCCCTGCTCATTTTCTCCCCCCTGCCTGTCTGTCTTTCTCCTCCTTTCATCTTCTGATGCAGACAGAATGGAGCTCAGCTTCCTTTAAAGACCCCAGCAGGTGTGTGTGTGTGTGTGTGCTGTGTCTAATTGTATGTAAGTGTGCATGTGTGAGTGTGCAATATGTGCTTTTATGTCCCGTGTGTGAGAGCTTTGTGCTTCAGAGTCATATTCCGCCTGTGTTGTACTTACTGTGTGTGTGTTAGATGTGTGTGTGTGTGTGGGGCGTTTGTGTGTTTGTGTACTGAGGAGATATCTTGTTTCCTCAGGGGAGTCCAGGCCCATTTCCACTGTCTGCTGTAGCCAACCAATGCAGCAGTGCATCGATAATCTATTAGGGCAGCAACACACACACATGCGCACACACACAGTCGGGGGCACACACACACACACACTTATTAATCTTACCTGCTACTGCTGCGTTCACTGGGTGTGTCCCGACTGTAACTGTGTGGGCCAGAATCGCTTTTTCCTGAAAAGCAAGCATACCATAGATATGACAAACAATACACACACTCACACACACAAGCGTCATATCAGAGGTGTCGGGCGTAACCTCACACACCTTTTTACTGAACTCAGGCATCAAACACTTTCTGGGGCTAAGCACAGAGGGTTGTGTGTTGCCTTCAGGTGACTGAGTGACAATGAGACTTTGGGTTTTGTATTTTACAACGTCGATTTAAATGTTGTCATTGCTCCGTTATGTATCTAGATGTTCCTTCACAGCAGGTTTGGATGGATGGAGGACGTAGAGGAGCTGTTGTGTCAAACAGCAGGCATTCTGACATGAACACGTGTGCGTTTACTTTGTGGGTGTGGATGTTTGCTCAGTCGTGACGGCTCCGTGTTAAAGTGTGTGAAGGCTTCATCGGCGTCGCGGATCCTCTCCACTCCAAAATGAGCATAGGCCTGCCGTACCACTGCACACATTCTAGCATAGTTTGATGGCATTGTTGATGACATGGGAGGTTGGTGTGATATGGGAATGTAGCTGAGTGTAGCCACAAGTTGGTAAGCATCATGTTAGCAGGTGATTTGTGGTTGCTGCTCTTTCTTTGATGCCCACCAAAAGTGAAACAAAGCTCCCCCAAACAAGGGAACAAACAACGCACAAACAAAGAGAAGAAGCACAAATATTCAAGCGCTTAAATCTAAATATCAAAGTCGTTCTCAAAACTCACTCAGTGGCAGAAATGATCTTAGACACTCACTTAGACACCCAGACTCTGATGTAATCGTTCACACACAGACAAATATGAACAGAACCCAATATAGACCAGCCACACAAAGTGATTACAGCTGCCAGGCGACACACACGCCCACTGTCATTATATCTGCAGCCATTCAAAATACACACACACACCCACCCCCACACACACGCACACGCGCACGCACACAGACGGACACAGACAGACAGAGCGTGACAGACCAGCACATGCATACCTAAATAACACACAGCTAGACAGAACACACAAACAGGATGGCAGCATGATGTAAGAATGTGCAATATCAGACATCAGCGTCATTAAAGCTAAAGCTAAAGTGTTTATTGAGCGGTTAAGTAGGACAGGGGAGCTAAGCCTCAAAGATGCCTGCTTGTTTACAATAATAACAGCACACACACCCCGCTACAGTGGTTTAAGCGTCAACCTGCTGGCAGTCCAAAGCGTCGGCACAAACAAAGCTGAGGTTTAGCTGGTGTCGCATCAATTCAGACAAATCCCCCATCAATCCTGATGTTTTATGTCACTGGTAATTGATTTTAGGGTTCCATCAGTTTGTTTATTATTATGTTTAAGTTATTTGTGTATTAAAAGCGACACACACACACGAACACACACACACACACACACACTGTTGATTGGCAGAGTGTAATTGGACGTGTTTGCGTGTCGTGTGTCACTAATTTGAACCTCAACACAAAAGCCAAGCAATCATTTCAGGTCAACCTTCAAATATTCCATCATCTACCATTTTCCCTGTTTGGATAATCCCTGGATTCCTGCCTTCTGGAATTCCTCCACAGATTATCCCCTCTCCAACCATTCCAAGGCCAGGGAGAGAGTGGGGGGAGGAAGAGGGAGGGAGGGAGGAGAGGAGTCTTGTTTTAAGAAGTTAGGAGACTGAATCTTGCTGGGCTTGCAGTTCCCCCTGCGGACATGTTTTGCGCACACTGAGGAATGTGCGTGCTCAATCCCTCTGTTGTAAGACAGATGAACCCGCCCCTATCCCCCCTCTTTCCTTCTCTTTCTGTCTCTCCTTCTTGAGGGAACAGAGGTATGTAGGTAGACACAGACAGTCAGGAGAACTCACAGCAGCTACCGTGATCTGCCTGACAACAGCCTGAGGGCCCATACATGCACGTGCACATACACACACACGTGCAAACAGTCACAACAGAGGGAAAACAGACCAAAGAGGGGCCCCAGGACGGAGCCCTGAGGCACTCCAACCCGGTGACACAGGAGCCGCTTCCTTCCAGGCCCCCGGCCGGTAAACCAAACTAACCACCAGTTGGAACCCGTTCCACTTCTGCTTGCCTTTGTTAGGCAGAAAACAATGACCAGACTCCCGTTCTCTCATTTACAGGGGAGTTGGCTCATTCTTCTCAGTGGAATGTGCAGTGGGAGCAGCTTGCGTTTCATGATGGGGTGGGAAGATCCATAATGGGGGGCTAGATATCCGGTCTGAGTGGGGCTGTGTGGAAGGAAGGGTGAGCGAGTTCAGCTGCTATTTTTAGATAACATGTCATTTTAAACTTGGTGGTTGTTTTTTTTTTTGCACTGTGGCTCCACAGCGAATCACAGTGGGATATATGGACACACACACAAATCCAAGGTACACTGTGTGCAAATCAAATCAAAATGAGCACCAAATAGCAAAAAGACACTAAGCAGGCCTTACATTACGGGGGCGAGTCAGGACAACTCTTTCTCAACTCTTTTGGTTTTCTGAAATGCAGAAAAAAGCATATGCCCCGCCACAGAGTCACGATGTTGCCAAACCACCACCCTCTCAAGCATACGGTCACCTTATTTAACCTGCAGTAACGTCTGATTGCTTCCAGAGATTCAGAGAAAACACAGAAAAGGGTGAGAGAGATGTACCAAAGGGAAAAAACTAACCAAGAAATCCGTGATGAGCTCATGTCATCAAGCCAATGTGATATCAGGAATGAGAGACATTAGAGACAGACGCAGGGAGAATGAGGGGGAAGGAGAGAGAACATACGGAGCAGGGGTACCTACTTTCCTACCCTTCACTCTTCTCCCTTTACCCCTAAAACACCTCTAGGACCTGTTGTTCGCTGTTTGAGTTCTGCGTAGCGTCATTCACTCACCTGTCAGGCCTACAGTGCTGAGGTGTTCACAAGCCAAAGGGACACGATGGCTAGACGATCGCATTAAGGAGAAAGTCATTGCGAAACTTCTCATGTGAATGTTCTCAATGTGACAAGCAGGCACAACGGGACGAAGCAATAGTTTAAAGAAATGTACATAATTGCATTTAGCGTATTAAAATCTGGGTCATGGATAGGTGTTATAAATACACCAAGGACAAGAGGAAGCCATCTCCTTGTGATTTATGCTGCCTAATAAGGCCTCGGCTCCCTCGGGTGACCATAAGCATTATTATGAATTACAGCAGCCTTAATGAAAGTTGTGTTGCCGTCCTTACTCCTGTCCCAGGTGACGGTGGAACCAATGGACACAAAAGGCGAGAAAGCGAGACTGCACTTTCCATCACAGCAATTAGAGGCACAGAGGCACAAATTCAGTAAAAGAAGCGTCGACTCTAAAGGAGCAACTTCAAATTGGATTAGGTTATGAAATCCATTCTAAACTAATTATGGAATGTGACAAAAAAAAACAAGAATTAAATAAATGCAGTTATTTGATTGGATATATACACGCTGGGTGATCTCTCTCTCTCTCTCTGAGTGACTCTGAATGACTCTGAATGACTCTGGGTGACTGAATTGGACCTTTATCTGCATTCCCATGTGAACATCACCACGTGTCTGTTTATGAGGGATGTAAAGTTG
>NW_027467030.1:70000-290000 GCF_046128005.1 Genypterus blacodes | reverse complement strand
TCTCTCTCTCTCTCTCTCTCCACCACTGGCCCTCTCTGTTTCTCTGTCTCTCTCTGTTGCAATATAAGGTTACCTCTGGCTCCAGACAATGAGGCTAATACTCCTCCTCGTCTAGCTTCCCTCACCTGACTAGATGAAGCAAAGGAAAGAGAGAGGGAGAGAGAGAGCAGGGGATGAATGGGATGAAAGGATGAGAGAGCAGCGACAGGAAGAGAAGAGAGTGGAAGGCAGATAGGAACAGGTAGAGAGAGAGAGAGAGGGAGAGAGAGGGTAAGTGATTGTCTCGTCAACCTGCGAGACTGCAATGAGGAGAATGGAGAGGAGAGACAGAGGCGGCACATGTTAAACACACACACACGCACGGACGTGACATCTGGGGCATCCGGAGCGGTCAATAGACAGAAACCTAAGATGGCGGAAGAGGTGGGGGCCCCTCCCTCCCTCCCAACCAGGGACAGGGACACACACACACACACACACACACACACACACACACACACACACACACACACACACACACACACACACACACACACACACACACACACACACACACACACAACCCCACCCTTCCCCCTAAACAAGCCCCTTATTGATGGGCTTATTGGCCAAGAGGTCAGATTGCAAAGACAGAGGTTGAGACAGAAAAGGCAGAGAATCAACCACTTCACCAAAAACTGTTGATATCATAAAAATAAAGCCTATTTGTCTTTTAACGTGACATAATAAGCATGAAGGGAAATGCAGATTTGACACGGGGGTTTGTTCAGTCTGTGTTTCTCATCATGTAATGTGAGGACACTGAGGTCTCAGGTCTGAGCCCCGCTGCCTTCAGAGCCTTACTGACAGCTGGCCTACGTCTGGAAAGTCTCCATAAGACTTCAGGTGCAACATGAAGATAAAACAAGATTTTTGCCGTCAGATTTTGAATTACAAGAATTTGAAACCTTGGTTGTGTGTGAAGCTCATTGATCTAACATTGGCATGAACTGGAACAGACTTGACACTTTGTTTACTGTGTGTTACTGTGTGTTACTGTGTGACTTCAGTATCACCTGACTGACCTCTGACTGTAAGTGGACTTGGATTGAAGGTTTAGTGAGAGTTGGTCATGCTGCCGATCCTTCTCTCTTTCTCTTCAAAGGCTTCACATCCAGCCATCATCTCTCCACTCTGCAGCAGCAATCAGAGGGAGAATAAACTGTGACTGAGCTGCATGGAAAACACCACACACACAGAAACTTTCCTCCTATACAGAAGATGACTCAGGCACAGTCCCATTCTGTGTTCCCCTCCTCCCTCTCCCCCCTCCCCTCCATCTTTACCTGCCTTCTCTCTTCCACCTTGCTTGCTTGCTGCTCAGCTGAGCCAGTGAAGCAGACAGATAGATGAGAATCCATCCTTCACTCCTGTCTCAACCATTGCCATCCATTTATGCCACATTCACTGCTTGAAATCCAATCAAAACAACCCTTCAGACAGACACACACACACACACACACACACACACACACACACACACACACACACACACACACACACACACACACACTAGTATGTGACCTAAGATCCAAACACAAGCACGTGGCTCTGCAGCAACGAGACTTCAGCATGTTCGAGTCCAAGCTCACTTTTTTTCTGGCCGTCTCCTTTTTTCTTTCTTTCTTTCTTTCTTTCTTTTTTTCCACTTCCCTCTCGTTTCTTTCTTGAAGTGTTCCTTCTGGTTTCTGAACGAGATGGACAGATGAGCAAAGAGGGAGAGAGGGACGAGCCAGGAAAAAGTAAGGACAGATAAAGATCAGAGCTTTGGACATTGAAATGTTTTGGACGTTTCAGTTGCTGAGCTGCAGGCCTGTGTGAGTTTACACTGACTGCATGCCTATATGTGTTCCATCGCCTGGGTGGACAATGTGTATGCTTATTTGTGTGTATGTGTGTGTGTTTCAGAACAGGCAGTAGCCAATAGAGAGGCACTTCTGCATACACACAGCATCAATAGAGGGACCATGATAACCTAAATGAAACCAGTGGGAGACCTACGAGCCAGCTGGGGCTCCTTTCCCCCCCAACAACACACAAGCACACACGCATGCATGCACACACACACACACACACACCTTATTTAATAATCCTATTAATTGTTTTGTTTTCACATGCAGTGAGTGCCACCGTCTCTCTTCCTCTAACTGTTTGGACTTTTCACTGTATTTCATCCTGAATGAATGACAGTGAGTACTATTATGAATGAATGATAGGGGGCTAACCGGGGATGTGTGTGTGTGTGTGTGTGTCTGTGTGTGTGTGTTGTCGTCTAAACGGCAGCAATGCTCCGTTGGCACAGTTTGATTCAGGAGTAGGACGCCTCACTTCAACGATTTTCGTGGCAGTTGTTGGCACAATGGATTCATAACACCACAAACACACACACACACACACACACACACCCACACACACACAAGAAAAAAGCCAAGCAATGACAGCGTACAAAGGGAAAAAATGTGCACGTGAGAGAGAAATTCAAGTTGGATAAATCAGAACAAAGAAAGGATGAGAGCCAGGAAACAGGAAGCGTGGAAGGAGGAAATGAGAGGTGGAAGGAAACAAGAGGGGGGGGGGAGACAAAGAAATATGTAGAGAGAGCCGCTCCTTTGTTCACTCAGATGATGATGGACAATATTCCTGCTGTTCAAGTCCGTCTAGCGTCAAACAAAAGCTCATTCAGCTTTGACCAACAAGGATCCAAGGATGCAACATGACTCAATAAGGTGCAAGGCTTCATTCTAACACTTGGTTTTCTTTCTGTTTCAGTTGAGTTCTCGGCCACAATCCATTGAAGTTGGGTTGAAGTTTTGTCACAGAGCAGGAAACAGAGAGAGAAGAGCAAGAAGAGCAAGAAGAAGAAGAAGAAGAAGAAGAAGAAGAAGAAGAAGAGCTGCATGCTGGAACAGAGAGCAGCTACACACCTGTAAGGCTGCATGCAAGCCTGGAGTGTGTTTGCTTTGTTGTTTAAGGGGTTAATGTTTACACTTGACCCTTGGTTGGATTTGTGTTCACACAGTAACACACAGTAAACAAAGGTCACTCGCTCACAAACCCTTCTGTGATTGGCCCAGAATTGTTTGGAGTCAGTAAGTTAAACACCCTACCTGTGTGTGTGTGTGTGTGTACCCAGAGTTCTTTGACTTCTGTTCCGTTCTTATTCAAACCTGAAATGAGCTCTGATGAAACAACTCCTTTACTACACACACTCATCAACACAGAATTGATTTATCGCATGAATAAGGGTCCATGGGAGCGTGTGTGTAACGTGTGTGATAAGAGTGGGGGTGGTAGTGAGCCAACAGGCAGAAGAGAAGGTAGGAGGAAGTGTGTGTGGGAGGGTTTGGGGGTCAGGCGCACACCCAATATTACCTGGCTCACTTTCAAACACACCCCACTTCAGTTGGAGTGCCTCAAGTCCCTCAGGGGCTCCCCAACATGAGGCCAGAATCAATACACACACACAAACACACACACACACACACACACACACACACAAACATACAGTACTCTGCTCTTTCACATACATGTACATGCTAAGAAAGAAGCAAGCGAGAAATTAACACATGGACACACACACACACGCACACACACGTAAACAGATGCAATGGTACACACACACAAGATGCAGGCGCAGGCATGGACCCGCTGCACTCTGAGTGCAGGACCTCTTTGGTTCCAGCCCCGTACAACCAGCTGCATGAAATATTCAGTGAATTTTTCAACATGTGCTCTTTCCCCTTTCGCACGTGTAGAAGTGCAAAAAAAAGGGGAGGGATAGAAAGGGAGAGAGAGAGGAGGGGGGGGAGGGGGGAACGAGTCAATGAGGGCAAAGGCAGAGCGAGCGGCAGGAGCGAGAGGGCGAGCGAGCCAGAGTGGGAAAGAGAGAGAGAGAGAAAACCCAGCTGACTCCATTCCAAGCGACTCCCCTTAGCAACAGTCCTAGATCAGGCGGCGTCCTATTGGCCAGCTGCTGGTGCACATCACGATTCCATGCATGGGCCTTCAACCAATCAGGACGCTCGTTGCAACTCTGCATTTTGGATTCCATTTTCACCATGGCAACACAACCCTGCTCTTGGCCCTGGATGTGGCCTGTGTGTGTGGAGCGCGCATGCACTAACTCACACACACACACACACACACACAGCATCGCACACACAGCATACCACGCACACACAGCATACCACGCACACACACGCACGCAAACGCACACACACGCAGCACACACACACGCAGCACAGCACACACCCACACAGTATAAAGTTGATCAACTGACATGGTAGATGAGTTAACTCTGCTAACTCTACTACTGCCTCTGTACGTGTGTGTGTGTGTGTGTGTGTGTGTTAGTGTGAAATACAACTTGATGCCAGATTTGAAACCCAGTTGAACCCTCTCCTGTACAGATCATCATAATGAGCAGAAACACTGTCACACTCCATATTTTAGCAGCTCCGTCTCCACGGCTCTGCAGATCAGAGAGGGAAGTGGCAATTTTCCCCTCCAGAACCTGAGTGAGTACATGTTGTTATCCGGTGTGTGTGTATGTGTGTTTCAGGCATGTATGAGGTCACTCCACACGGGATTATACATGTGGGGTTACCTCCTTTATAAAAAGCTGCACATGAACTTCTACTGATTGAATAATAAGCTAGAAAAGTATTGTAAATATGAAGAAAATACTCCAAGAGTGTGTGTGTGTGTGTGTGTGTGTGTGTGTGTGAGAGACGCCCTCTTAGATTCTCTCACACCACTGAAAGACAGACACACAGGATCAACAGACGGAGTGATTGATAGATTGACAGATAGCGATAAGATTACAAATCCATGCTAGCAGCCCAACACTCCAGGAGTTTGCCTTCTTGTCACATTATGACCCAGAAATCAGGAATCATCGCTTGGGTTATTTCTCTATCAACAGAGTGGAATGACACCTCACACACACACACACACACACACACACACACACACACACACACACACACACACACAGGCAGACAAGGTAACAAGCTGTTTCCTCTTTGTTCTCTCCGTTAAGTGAGATAAAGGGTGTGAGAGGAGGAGGAGAGGAGACGGAACAATATGAAGACAGGAGAGAGTGTGTGTGTGTGTGTGTGTGTGTGTGTGTGTGTGGGGGGGGGGGAAGAGTGAGAGGCTGGTTGACTCTTAGAGAATAAGCAGGAGGCGAGACAATGAATAGGAGCTCCTACACAGACACACACATGATGAATGGGTCTGCTGCCTACAAACACCAGCACAGAGAGGACAGCAAGGGAGGAATGTTTGCTCCTACCAGTGTGTGTGTGTGTGTGTGTGTGTGTGTGTGTGTGTGTGTGTGTGTGTGTGTGTGTGTGTGTGTGTGTGTGTGTGTGTATAACAACACAAGTGACCCATCTGAAGCACAGAGCCGCCCTTTGGGTTCAGAGCTAGCTGATATGTACGCGTCCCAAAAACACCAATTAGTCAACCAATTACCCCCCCGGCCTAATTATCACTGCTGGGCGTAGGAACAATAAGGGGCTCTTAGCGTGTTTATCTAAGTGATCAACCAATAGCATGATCAGTGAGGAAAGGTCAGCACCTCACAGGAGAGCGGCCGGCTGCCTCACTGACATTTCTGCTTGCTTCATTAGTGCCACAGTGAGAAAGTGTGTGTTCTCCTTAAAGGCTATCTGCTGTCATATGTAGGCTCTGGATGCTCTGGATGCCTTCAGAGAGAGCAGCAATTGAGCTGCATGCCAACGTGGTGACTCCTCCTGACCTGTACCTCAGGTGAGTGTGATGAGCCTCTTGCTTGTGTATGGAGACGTGTAGAGGTTTGTTAAAGCCCTGATGCGTTCAGGGACGCCTCCTGCCTGTGGGAGAGGGTGCAGGGATATCCACCTCAAGACCGTGTATCATTCCAAGGTAAATGCTTGTCCGGCTGTGTTGCGAATCAAGCGCGTGTAATGGCTGACACACACACACACACACACACACACACACACACACACACACACACACACAGGCACATCTCTATCATCTCGCTAGCCTTGTTTGGAAGCTGAGGCTTGTGGTCTGTCATTTACAAGCGTAGCAAATCGCACCGTGTTCATCAAACGTACAGTGGGCAGTTTGGCCTGCGGCCGGTGCTTATAGGAAGCTCTTGAAGTACATTGAGGCATTTACAGAGTGTGTGTGTCTGTGTGTAAGTCTGTCAGAGCAGAGAGCTGAGTTGATAATCGAGTTAGTTGTGGTAACATGAGTGGCAGCTGGCCTTCCAAGAATATTCTCTCCCACAGCGCCTGACACACACACACACACACACACACACACACACACACACACACACACACACACACACACACACACACACACACACACACACACACACACACACACACACACACACACACACACACACACAGCATGACCTATCTTTATGTTTCCTGGGTTTTTAAAAATGCATGTGCAGTGCTTTGGGTCTTTGTACAGTCGATGCATAATGCATGCAGACATACAGAGACAGGCTCATTAACACACTCATCTGTAGATTCAAACACTCTCTCTCTCTCTCTCTCTGTCTGCTTCACACATAAACACAAGCCTACACCGATACTTCAGTGCTGTGTGAGCTTACGTGTGTGTTGTATGTTGTCAGTCAGCCAGATTTAATTCTTACTACTCGTCCCATTCCGACAGCGTGGGCATTAATATGGAGTCCAAACGTCTAATTTACTAAAACCTGTGACCACGAATGAGTCAAACATCAGTTCCTCCCCTCAGAGTGTGTGTTGGAGGGTGGGAGTCGGTGTGTAAAGGTGTCACCTCGGAGGATCCACACCTCAGCACAGCTATACTTTTAATGAGCCGCCTCCTCAAGCAAGACATTCACAAATGTTAATATCCTTGCTGCGGTGTGAAATCTGTGGTGTGAAAGCATCTACAGCATCTTCTCTACTGCAAGAGCCTGTTTGTACATTCAGATAGAAAGCTCGGGTGGAATCACTGGAATCTGTTCAGATCAAACTGACAGCCCCATTCTGATCCCTCGACATGTACAGAGGCGCTGTCTGTTAAGTTCCCTCTGAAGATTACAACGGCTCGTGTTTCACTGTAGTAAAGCAGCGATGTAATGGAGTTTGAGGCTTTGTTCACAACGGCACACAAAGAAATCTATGAAATGTGCAAAAAGGCTGAGCACAGGATTACAAAACAGGCACTTCATCCAAAAGGGACAGAATAATAATAATAATAATAATAATAATAGTAATAATAATAATATGGTGGTGAGAAGAATCAGACCTGATATGAAAGTCTCATGGATACTTTGAACACAAAACCCTGTGGACCCAAACACACACCCAGACACACACCCACCCAGATAAAGAGAGAGAGATCCCTGGCAGCAGAGTGATGCTCCACACCAAGACGTGGACATGATGAGACTGAATCTGGAGCAGGAGTCACAGGAGACACAGAGATGTTTCACTCACACTGCTCCTACATCAACTTCCCAAACATCCAACATCCAAAAATGTCTTCATCCAGACCCCATTCAACATGATTGGAACTCGGATGAATCATCTGTCTCAAATGGACAAATCTGTGGTTGAATATGAATGGAAAATGAGTTTCTGCTTGTAATTGCTATCATTTAAAGAGCTATATTTAAAAAACACCAACAAAATGAGGCTAATATCATTTCCCTGGCTTATGATGCTGACTTGCTGGAACTTTCCCCACTTGGTATGACATCACTGTTCAGAAGAGTATACCCTTAGCTTTCATTCCCTGTGTGAATCCTCCAGTCAGGTAATAGAATGTAAAAAACAAAAGATTTCAAGCTCTTCTCTCTCCTTACACTCTGGACTCTCTCGTTCTCCTGCTCTCTCACTTCACACTCTTCTTCCTCTGCAGCCTCCCTCTTTCTCATCTCCCTTCGCTGGCCTCACACACAAAGGCAGGGGGAGGCAGAGGAGGAGCAGGGAGGGGAGGGAAGGCACAAAAGGCTGAGAGCGGTGGGTTTGCCCTGGGGAGAGAGAGGGTGAGGGGGTGCATGGGGGGAGGTAATGGGGGGGTCAAAGGGGGGACAAGGGGGTGTAGTGAGGGGGGTGAAACGTGAGAGGCAGAAAGCCACAACAGGAGCTGGAGGAGGAAGATGGGAAGGGAGGAGGGTGAGAGAGCACAACACAAGAGAGAGAGCTCAGAGATGCAGTGAGGTTTTTTTTCTGCAATTGGGGTGTGTGTGTGTGTGTGTGTGTGTGTGGGCGGGGGGGGGCTGTGGATTTGTTCAAGAAAGGGATTTGGTGAGAGAGAGTTGGTAGAAGCTGGGATTTGATGAGATTTACACATTTTCTTAACCAAACATGCAGGACCAGGATGTAAGCGCATGAGGGGCAGAGTCACTTTCTTGTATGTGCGTGTGTGTGTGTGTGTGTGTGTGTGTGTGTGTGTGTGTGTGTTTGTGTTCACCGTCCTGCCAGTTAGAGTAGCAGCAAGTTCAGCAGAGCAACACTCACACATCAACATATAGGTGGTGGAGATGTAGGTCGTATAAAAATATGCCTTAACCAGAAACGTAAACAAATGAAAAGCTAGGAATAAACAAGAAAAGTGATCAGGACCATTTCATCATGACTGACTTCACTTTCTGGGTAAAACAGTCCATGCAGAGCTGTCCTTTATTGTGACAGACACACACTGCGTGTCCTGTATGTGCTGGACTGACACGTGTCTCAGCCGATCACACACACACTCAGCCCTACAGCTGTCACCTGCACCTCCCTCTCAGCCCTGCCGTGTCTCCTCTCCTCTCCTTCCAGTGGAGCTTCTCCTTCTCATTTGTCGCCTGTCTGCACGCTGACAAGCTCAACTTTTGACAACAGACAGCTGATTTAGAATTGTAGATTGACAATCCTACCCGAGAGACTGACGGCTTTGGAACAGAGAGCTAAATAGAGTGTGTGAGCTCAGAGCGGCCTGTAATGACGCTGGCCTACAATCAAAGCAGTCACATGTGTCACATACACACCCACAGACGTAAATACACAGCATGTAAACATAGCATCCAAACAGAGCCCGGTGACAGCTGGGTTCCACGGGCCAAGCGGCAAGCAGGGCAGAGGACAGGAGGCCAGTTGGGCAGTGTCCTCTGTGTGCAACCTCTGCCACCTCACCCTTACACACTAGGCTCTAACTCTGCACACCTCTCACTCTGTCCACTCCTATCTTTTCTGTCTAATCGCTCCGTCCCTGCTTCAGTCAGTGGACGTGTGTGTGTGTGTGTGTGTGTGTGTGTGTGTTTCTCCTACGTCCAAGCGTGTCCAACTGTGAAAGGCTTTCATAAATAGGATGTGGGAACACGCACACATCTCCACACACACACACTCCTGAGGGTGGATGATGTCAGCTCCACCTTCTCCCCCTACACCACCTCTCCCTCAATGATACCGCTGACTATGACAGAGGAGGAGAAGGAGGAGGAGGAGGCAGTTGAAGAGGCTCTCCCTCCCTCTTTCCTGTCCTCCTCCTCCTCACCCACTCCTTCCTGCCGTCCTCGCTCGCAGTCATCCTGACTCAGCTTACAGCACACCTCTTCCTCACTCTCCTCCTCCTCCTCCTCCCTCTCCCACCGAGACCATCCAATGAATACATGATCTTTTAAATGTGATTTATACCAGCAGCAGAACAGTGGAACTCTTCCCGCTTCATTTCGTCAATTGATTCCCCCCCAAAACATGAATTCTCACCGAATGTTCTCCAAGCTAAACCCATGTAAGGTCACCGCCTCAGGGTGTGTAGTGCAGCAGGAGAACACCAGGAATGGAGCACTTTGAGGATAGGATGCTGGTGATGCTCTAAGTGTCAGTAACAAGGCGTGCACAGCTTTTTATATGACAGCTTTAAGAGTCATCTCAGGTTTTATGTTGAGAAAATCACACCATTTCATTAAATTGGTCCATAAACAGTGAAGAAGCGCTGATGTCGTCTGCATGCTCAGAGGAAACGCGTGTGCAAGAGGGTGCAATGCAAATGTTGTGACGTGACCTGTAGCACACTGCACAGTCAGGTCAGTCAGTGAAGTGACGCCCATACATAGACTACACACACACGTCCTTTAACTAAGGACAATTGAGAACTGAGAGTGAATATTGATCATCCTCCCCGGGCTGGGAGCTCTGACTTGTGTTCTAAACCCTGAAGGAAAGGCTGCAACACTGCTGCTGCAACATCCAGCAGCTGAAAACACGCCACTCTCACACTCTCAGACCTGGATCCCTGTCCAAACACACTGGAGGAAAAAGTGGTCCCAGGTGCAACATGTGGACTTATTCCCCTCACAGAGATCTGAGCAACATCAAAGTTCCCGGTGTGAAGGCTGCTGCCAAAGCTCTCCAAGGCCACTGTGGTGACATCATCATAGTACAGTGCATAAAACTAATATTAGATTTATACTGCAAACACCTGTGTTGATGTTGTAACAACACAAGAAGGAACGCCAGGCACAGGAGAACTTAGAGAACGTCATGAGTAGAGAGAGCTAACTGCCAAACACGCTACAGGCTGAGCTTTGTGCCACATCGGTTTAAATCACCAACAGAGTCATTCAGCACAATAATCGTCATAGTAACAGATTATGCATAAGAACATAACCAAGTGACTAAACATTTACTGCAGAGATTTGAACAGGAAATTGAAATTGTGATGTCATGAAATAAAGTATAATGTTCAACTAAAGGCAGGTGGTTGGTGTAAAAGGATCCAAAACAGATGAATTGTCTGTGTGTGTGTGTGTGTGTGTGTGTGTGTGTGTGTGTGTGTGTGTGTGTGTGTGCGCGCGTGCGTGTGTGTGCATGTTTATGGGTAATGAATGTGATTGATGGCCGGTCGCTGCTGTAATAAAGCTGAATAGGCTAAGTGACAGAGAACCCCAGGTGTTTGAGACTTGGCAGGAGCCGGGGAGACGCTGGCATACGAGTGTGTGTTTGTGTGCCTAAGAGGGATATTAAAACAGAGTGTGTGAGAGGGGTGTATGTGGGTGTTTGAGATGCGTGTCAGATTGTAATGTGTGTGACTGAAAGAGAGAAAGGGTGTTAGGGTTAGACGTGTGTGTACGCCTGAGCCAGGGTGTTGATTGTGTGTAGGAGCCATGGAGCCCAGAGCGCCTCTGGCTCCACTCCCATTCAATTTAGCAGCTCTGGGGGGAAATATTACCTCCTCCAAGCCAGACAAACAACACAATGATTCCCCCTCTCCTAGCAACACAAGATAAAGACACTGTAGCACAATGTCTCACTCTGAACGGGGGGGAGACAGGGGACGAGACGAAGCGGAAGAGGGAATCCTTGCCGCCACATGCACAGAATCACAGTGAACACCTTCTATTTTAGACTGACCTGTCCGCCTCTTCTCAGGAGCCGCCGCAGTTTGAGAGTTTCCCACATCCTGGAAACGACACAGTTCCTCACAGGATGAAGCGGTAAACGTCTCACTTGTGGCTTCAGTCTGGCGCAGGTGGTTGTTGAAGCACAGCAGGGCGGCGCTGCTGTGTCACCCGCTGCTCTGTGGAGGGAACAATATGAATAATTAGTTTGGTTCAAGGGTTCTCCTCATTTCATAATTGCAGGAACAAGCTAGTTTAGGAACTGAAGCAAACAACAAACAGCAGCTGACGACAATCATGTGCATGAAAGATGAAACCTAAACATAATGACTCAAGTAATGAAATGAGTTCCAGAGAGAAATTTTACTTGAAGGTCAGTAACTATTAAGTGTCTCAGCTGTTTACAAACGACTTTGGCTGCGTGTGTTTGTGTGTGTCGCCATCTAACGGACAAATTACAGTATTACACTTAAGTTCTAATCGTTCATATCCTCATTTGACTGTTTCTGGAGCAATTACCACCGATATTTTAGTGTTTTTACAACAGACTCATTCGAAGAAGAAGAACAAAAACTAAATACAATTGATAAAACATTTAAAGGCATTAAAAGATAACTGCAGCAGCTGGTTAACACACACACATAGGAGAGATGTGATTATTCAGACTTCAGTAGGTTGATCTATTGTGGCAGATACTTCACCTTTGTCCTGCATCCTGCTGGGTGAAGTCTCCTCCAGGATGACGATGCCCCCCATCCACAGGCCGCCGTGTCTGCATGATGGAAACACAACATCATAACGACCCCAAAAACAGCGCTGCTATAACAGATTACAGTCCTGGATCGCCCCCTAGTGGCAGCGCGACGGAAGTGACACAAGGACAGCGGCAGCGGCAGCCAAAGGAAAGGAGGGGAGAGGAGCGGAGAGGGTGGAGAGAAGAAAATCCAAGGGAAGAAAATTCAAACGCTCTTCCTGGAAATTGTAAGGAACCCGCCACAACTTCACCACATGACATTTCAGAAAGAAAATGCGACACTCCTTCCTCCAACACAAGCGAGCCCGCATTTCACTCAGCTTAGGCGTTAATCAACCTCCATCGGTTGAATATCACAACACCACGTTGCCATATTAACGCCCACGGACGCGGGTATATCGCCTTTAACGCTTTTGATTTGTGAAAAGGTTTGGAAGCGAAATCGAAGACAGCGATTGCGACATCGCCGACTCCCGTAAACTATCGCTTCGTTACCGTAAAAACATGACATCATCAATATCAGTTTAGAGCCGATTTAAAAATAGGCACACAGCAACATGCAAGTGCTGAATACGAAACTTATCAACTATATCCAGGTACACTGTACATCATGTCGACTAAGCAATCTAAACGCTAGGATCTTTCACTAAAGCTCTATTATAAACCAAGATGTCCATCTGAACGCACATTTAGTTGATCGTACTGTTCTAACGTTATAGTGAGATTATAGATGCGTGTAGTTTTTGCTCTTACGGTTTCGTCCCTTTTTAGGATTTCTTTCCAGCTCGGACGTGAATTCTGTAGTTCGGTTTGTTTTCAATGGAGTCTCATTCTGGTTCTTCCCAGTTCTAAATTTGCTGCACACACACACACACACAGTTCTAACGTGTCCCTATGAGCATGCTGGACTAAAGTCGTACAGAATCACTATGCTTACCTTTTCCTGAGCATGGTCAGGATCAGCCGGGGAGACGCCGTGCGGGCTGTTAAAACAATGTAAGAATGGAAAAATGTGCAAAGCAGCCCATCTCCTTTCCCCGGCGCGGATGACGCAGCCTGCTAAAAAAGACCTTCGCCAAAAAAAAAATTCAATTCCATTCAACATCCACAACGCATCCGAGAAAACGTCGACAGGGAGAGAGAGGGGGAGAGAGAGGGAGAGAGAGAGAGGCTGTACACGCAGATAGATCGCAGTCCGGGCTGAAAATGTGGATGTAGTCGCCCATGGGCAAGGCATGACGAACCGACTCATCACTCAGCTTGTATCTTGCAGAGTCACATCGCCGCCGTGAGTGATTGCACAGCTCTTTCCCCTCTCCTCTGAAGACCAACACATCTGCTACTAAAAAAATAAATAATCACCAGCTTCATTAGAATCCAAAGCAGCAACGAGTCACTACGCATCCAGAACCAGAACTGCTGGATCCGTGTCACACACACACACACACACACAGGAGCGATCCACCGCATCAGAGCCAGCACATCTAAAAGAAACTGCGCAGTTTTTATTCCATTGAAACGGAGACTCTTTCCCTCCTGTCCCTGTTGAAAGGCTTTCCTTTCTTCCTCCTCCCTCCCTCCCTCCTCTCCTTCTCTCTCTTCCCCTCATGCAGGTTTATTTTCGGTGGAAGAGTCTTGGACATTAGCTGCCCCGCCTCCATAGTCACTGGCAAACACACAGGACGACTTGCCCAAATTCCATTATTAACTAGCATTCACAGGAGGAGAATCGGAACCCCAGGTTTTCCCCTCTTAGAACTTCTGAGGTTGCAGATCTCAGTCAGAGGTCTGAACTAAAAGCCACAATCACACACAGTCACATGGGAATCCAGAGTCGTGCTGCAGAAATATGTGGGGATCTTCCTGTCATTTCCAAAATAAGCTGAAATATGGGGCCTAGGTGTGTTACGTAATCAAGTTCAAGCACAAGCACAAGGCAAATCCAGCAAGAATAGGGACGCAGCAGGCCCCGGGGCTGCTTGGTGAAGGGTTACAGAGGTCCCAGGCAGACTGGGGGTAGCTTTCACTTCACTGATACTTAGTTGACCATGAGACAATGTAATGGTTGATCTATTTAGATGTTTAACTCTATAAAGAGAGACAAACAAGTCATCTGAAACAAGGACAGGTCCTGGAGTGAAAACCTGCAACTATCGGCTTTACAGGGGAAATGATTAGAAAACACTAAAGGCACCTTACAGGCAGACATTCATGAGATATGACTCAACAACTATAGAATGTGTGTGTTAACAGCATCCAAGTGGATAAGCAGATGGAAGGAAACCACTTGTGACAGCCTCAAGAAGTGAATCCTTCATGGTAGCGTGAGGAAAGCTTTCAGTTCTAACGTCACGGCAACAAGTGTTTAAAAAACAACACCACCTTTTACAAATGCAACCGCAGAACTTTGAGAGCCATATCTGAGAGAAAGGGAAGATAATTAACATGCAGTAATGAAGAACACACACTCCCATAACGTTTTACAGTCTAGTTTAAGCTTCACGTCTGATTTAGGGGAGAGAGGAGTTTGGAATGTATTTTTGTTGCAAACAGGCTTGAGATTGGGTCGATTTGAATTTGAATTCAGCGTGTTGCTATGTGTCCCCCTCCACCCCCCCCACCAGAGACCACCAGGGTACAGTTTACAGACAGAGAGAGAGGGAGGGAGAGAGAGAGAGAGAGACCTGTGTCTGATAGTCTGATAAAGAGGCTCTTAAACCCTGAGGAAGACTGTGTTAGGTCTTTCAGGGGGACAATCCTTAAGCCTGAATACAACCTTGAACTCAGGCCCCCCTCTCTCTAGTTCCCCTCTCTCATTACTGGACTATTCTTCGCCCCCCCCCTCCCAGCTCACTTTCTCCAGGGCCCTTCTCTTGTTTTCTCTCCTTCCCTTTCATGAGTTTGGGCTGAGTCCTTTCCAGAAGGGAAGTCCGGGCCTTCTCTTCTCTTCGTCTCTCACATAACAGCCACCGATTCCAAACGTCTTGTCTGCAAAGCTTCATTAGAAACCATTTATTTGAATACGTTCACCCCCCCCCCCCCATGCTTGCCCTCCCTCCTGCTATTCAGCCAGAGGGAAGTGTGTATTAGCATAAAAATGTCCTTTATTATGTGCAAGTGTGACTAGATGTGTGCGTTCATGTGTCCAGGTTCCTCACAATAAATACAATTATTAGCATTTGTTCTCTAGATGTAAAACCAGCGAGACTTAGGCTGAACTAAAAACTAAAAATTCAACTTGATGTCATTAAAAGTAGAAAAACTACAGGCTGAAATAGTTAATAGTCTAAAGAAATGTGTGTGAGAAAAGGTTTTTAGTTGGCATTCCAGAACTGAGGCACTCATGGGTCAATGCTGATGTATGCAAATTTGAAAAATGCAAATATTTTCCCAGTCGAGCCCGGGACTGCCTGAGGCGCCTGCTTTCTCAATTTCATAACAATGTTAACATGAAATAGATAATGAGGCTCGATTCAACACAGCAATACCAACATGGCCTTCACTTCATCCAGATGTTTGGGAGGTTCCATTAGGACAGCTCGTAACCGTGGGAGACTACACTGTGATCTCTCTCTCTCTCTCTCTCTCTCTCTGTGTGTTGTGGCTAAGGGGAGCGATGGAAAGACTGATGCAGGTCTGTGGGGGAGAGAATAATGCGTTTAAAAACCTATTTTGCTCTCAGTCCCATGTGTGCTTCTATAGGGAAATCATTTACATTGACATTTCTTTCTTTTTGGAACTAATGTATGAACAATCCACATAAAGTCTTTAATTGTCCAGGCTCATGAGAAGAGCAGTGCCTCTCTTGATCCAGTGGTCTGGGGTCACAGCTCCAGATTTGAGTTCCACCGCCACCACGAAAGAAGCTCGGCCCGCCCTGCCTGAGCGCACCGGGAAGTAGTAACACGGACACAGGTACATGCCTACAAGCACACACACAGAGGAGAAACACACAAACACACGTGAGAACCACAGGCTTCATACCAATAGAGGGACTGAACAGGAAAGCAAAGGTCTTAGTTACTCACTCTTTGACATCTTCTTACGGTTCTCGACAGGTTTGAAGTGGATCGTGGGGATGGGACAAACCATCTGCATGGGTTCAGCCTCCACCAGACAGGAGTTCTTTTTGTCCCAACCAGCCCCCTCCAGGTACAATCCTTGGATGAATACACCATCCTAGAGGGGAGGGGGAGGGGGGGTGAGGTAGGGAAGGGTGAGAGATAGTCACTTGTTTGCTTGTTTCTCACGTACAAGTGGGTTTAGCATACCGCTTTGGAAATACTGTGGGTGTGAAATCAAGAAAAAGAAGAGCGGCGGAGAGAATACAAGGAAAAGAACTGGAAGAGCACGAGCCAAGAGGAAGAAAGAGAGGCCAAGGCAGTTAGGAGATAAGAGTAAGGAGAGAGGAAATCAGAAGAACGAGGAGGAGGAGAAGGATAAAAGCGCTGTATAAGTCCAGGTATTAAAAGTTCTTAATGGACAGTAGAACACAGGGTCAGTCTGAGCTGTGAAACTCTTCGGCCATGGCCAAGCAACATCTGAATAGAAAAGCACTCTGTAGAAAAGGTGAGAGCTAATGTGTGGAAGGGCAGAGAGAGAAAGTGGTGTTCTGCTAAGAATGATAATAAGCTTCAGGGAAAAAAAGCACGCTGAGTCAATTTTGGAGTAAAATTGAAAAATGTGATGGGATGCGGTGATGACAGCTAAAAGCTAATGGAGCAGGAAAAGTGGTGCTGAGGCAGTTTGATGTAAAGATGTGTGTGTGTGTGTGTGTGTAGAGAGAGTCACCTTGGGAGGCGAGAGGAGGTGGCTGTCGTCTACGGTGGACACTAGAAACTCCCAGGACAGCGTGTCCACAGATATCTGCATCAACAGTCAAACAGAATGTGGGTAAAAGATAACCTTACATCTCTGGGCCTTACATTTTTTAACTTTTAACTCAAAATAGAAGAAAAATTGAGCAAAAATGGTCTGCCTGTCAGCCTGTCAGATCTAAGAGCATCCTAATGTAGAACATGAAAGGCTGTGGTTTGGGTTATTAGATCAGATAAGGGGTTAATGGTTACAGTATGTATGGAGTCACATCAAACTAAAGTGTGCAGATCTTCAGTTGAGGCAGAGCAGTGTGGGGTAAGGTGTGTGGGCATAGTGTTTCTCTCTATGTGTGTGTTTTTGCAGTGACAGTGAAAGCTGAACTGCCTGATTTTCATCCCTGAATTTCAGTAGAGGGCTGACAAACTTGCTTGTCTTTGTTCACAATGAAAGGATGGAGCGGTTGTCATGTGCTGTAGATCAGCGGCGTGGAACAAAGTGGCGGTTTTTACTCGGAGCCGTCTAAGCGTGTGTGAATTCTTACATTGTGCTGTCTGGCAGACGACTGCAGCACAGCGGTGAGAAAACTGTTGGGGAAGGTGAAGCCGGACAGCCAGAACAATTTGGGGGCGTGGCCAGTCTCCGCCCACTTTGCAAACTGATCAACACGCTGGCAAAGATCCCTGGTCCAGGACGCCAGGGGCTTCAGAGAAGGGTACGCCTAAGAAGAGACACACACACCTTCAGTCAGTGTAGGATACAATTCTATGTACAACCGTTAATCTTTGATGACATGTAGGTCAAATATAGAAAAGGTGGAGATATGAGAACATTTGCAAGTAAGGTGTGAACTATTTACATCATCACACAGCTTTCTTTGGCTGACTTGACGATGCTACAAATCAATACTACATCCTCTGCTTAAACATCAAATGTGTGTTGTACTGGAAAATAACACATTCAGAAATGTGCTTACATAGATGTCTGAAAGCAAAACCACACCCCCCCTCCTGTCAGCAGATGTGAAACTGTCATGGAGGAAGAAGCTGTTGTGCCATCAGGAAGTGCTGACAGCCCAGAAAGGTTCAATCGGTGAACAACTTGTGTTGAACTCAAAGCGACCTCTGATCATGCAGTAAGTGTATGGTGTGTGTGTGTGTCTGGGCAGATGATTGATGCTAAAGCCACCAATTATGAAGTATGAAAATCGACCAATAGCTGAGCTCCATTAAGGCGTTTTTCTCCACTTCTACAGGATCTAGGCTGAATCAGAGTGATGCAGAGTGCTGTACAGAGCAGATATAGACATTCCTCTGCTACTTCTGTCTGAATGTAAAATCATGTGAGTATGATGTACGACCCCATGGAGAAATCCATCATTCTGTCATCGCACGGCCATAAATCTACCATCATTGTGGGCCGGCATTACCGTTCTCTCACAGGCCAATACACTGAATAACCTTCCTCCTCGCACAACTCTTCAGGCATTCCTAAAGGGTAGTTGGCTGTTGCAATTTCTGTGTTCAAGTTACAATCTGGGCTTTTGGGGCGGAGAATTAGGGGGTCATTATCTGACAAAAGGCTTTTCTGAATGCATCCAAAAATGCATGGAAGGCAGAAGTTGTGCCGCTGTGCTCGTGTTTACTACTTGAGTTAGTCCCTTACTGCTACATGATGGACTCCCTCTCTAATGCAGCTTCTTTGTGTGTGTAGGTTTAGATCACACAAGACAAGATGACACACACACACACACACACACACACACACACACGTATGGACACACACACATGTCCATACACACCCATACATGCACCTGATTGATCCAGAGGGATGGGCTAACTCAAGCGTGCACTACAAACACAATCTCTAGTTATAGCGAGTAGAAACACTCACACACAAACACAGCACAGCTTTGTGGAGAGAGGAGACACAAAATGGCCAGAGACGCAGAAACAGGCGGGCCGAAATTAAAGCCATGAGTCTCTGAGCTCAGAACTAATGACAGGTTGCCATGCCAAGGAGGGCGCGGAAGAGAGGATGGAGAGATGGAGGGATAAATAAGGAGGACAGAGTATCTATGAGGGTCTGGAGTACACGCTGGTCTCTTTGGACCCGATGAGGCTGGAAAGACGAGGACACAATGGGAGAGAATGTAAGATTAAAGTCATGAAAGAGAAGGGGAAGAGTAGTGGGCAGAGCAGTCAAGGTAGATAATGAAACTAATTACAGACAGAGAGGAATAGAGATAGAAAGTGAATGAGATGAACAGAGAGATGGAGGATAGAGAGAAGAACAAACAGGGGGCAGCAGAATAGAGAAGCTCAGCTGCAGACAGCTGCCTTAATAGCTGTCCAATATCCATCCAATAAAAGGACAGGCATACACACACACACACACACACACAGTGGATGCGGCAGTAATAAGCCTGGAGCGAGCACAATGAGTTCAGGGTCTCTTTAGGAAAGTGGAGCAGGCTCTGGCTTTACTTTACTTATTATACTATGATTAGTTCACAAATGGTTGCTTTGTTCAGCCACCGAGGGCCAAGGTAGAGGCTCCACCTGATGAGTTGGTACACACACACACACACACACACACACACACAAAGCATGACACGCTTATGCGCACAAAGACACACAGACATACACACGCAGTCACAATCTATTTCAGCCCCTTAAACCGGGCTGACAGCACCCTGTGTTCTCTCTCCACTGAGGTCCAATCACAATGAAGACAGAATGGAGCATTCAATCAGAATTACAGCTGGAAAGCTGCCAGGGTCTCATAATTACGTGTAGATGTGTGTGTCTGCTATACAGTAAGTGTGTGTCTGAGCAGCCAGGCAGAGCGATACGTAAATACACCTTTTAATAACGGGCCAATGAGTGAGCTACAGGTATCGACTGAATAAAGGGAGCAGAATAGATCGGAATCACAAAGATCAATACTGAAGAGTGCAACCATGCAACAACGCAATTCAGGAGCACGGCTGAAGACTCATATAGATAACAGCAGAAAGCCAGCCTGACAGAGACAAATAACTCAGGTGGTTGGTTTGTTGGAAAGAGAAAAGCTTAATTGTTAAAGAGAAAGGTGTGTGAACATGACTGAGCCGTCTCAGATAGCACTCCCTCACTCTGAAGTGTGCTGGCCTGGATTATCTGCAGGTGCAAGGGAGCGGATCACAGATATTGAAAGTGAGAAGTTGAGAATTACACCTTGTGATGAAGAGAAAGAGGAAATGCCAACATAAAAGCAAAAGAAGGTGTAAATGTATTTTCTGCAAGATGGAAATAAGTAGATTTGCAGAATGTGGACTTGTATACTGACTTACTATGATTCATGTCATTATTGTCATCACATGTGTTGAGTTACTCTTATAACCACTGTGTACATGCTCCTGGATTGTGTTGCTCATGCTCAAACATTATTAAATGTGTGACAATTCTGTAAAAAGATAGTTGTCTCATTATTGTCAGAGTGGAATTGTAAAAAACTACCATGACAGAAGAAACATGTGTTAGTATGGATGTGTTCTGTGTGTGTGTGTGTGTGTGTGTGTGTGTGTGTGTGTGGGGTACCTTCTCCCACAGGGGCGGTACACGAGCGTCATAGATGCAATGGAAGGTTTCCTCCAAGCTGGCTGACATCACCACTATGCCCTTAATCGCTTTCTCCAGTTCTGACAGCGAGGAACTAACACACAGACAAACACAAAGAGGTTTTTACACACAATTTATGAAGCCACCCTGTTGAGCCTGCCTCAAACATCGTGATGAGCACGAGCATGAGTCAGACGTCTACATTGCAGCTATGTTGAGGGACAAAACCAGAATCTGTCATTTTATAGAGCAATTGTCCTCACTGATGAACCCAAATATATAAAAACAATTTCATATGTGTTCCCTCTTTACTGTCACACTTTCTGTAAAATAAAAAGGATATCAATGTTTCTTGTATATTAATTCATTTGATATTGGCTTCCTGGTCCTTGTGTACTCATTAACAATATACACACACAGCATAAATACACACACACACACAGAGTTCATACATGATGGTGTGCAGCAGAGCGTTGTATCTCTGGATCTCTTGCAGCAGCACCACATTAAGAGGTGAGGGGTCATCGTGGAGGAGGGTCCTGATGCCCTCGTAGTCGATTAGTGCAGGGATGTTCCCACGTACGTCTGCAGACAGCTCCAACACCTGACAGTGCCGTTAATGGGGTGTGCAGAAGAGGAGGAGAGAGGTTCACTTACAAATGCACTGCATTTATTTGCAGGGAAGACATTTAACAAAAATCTGGCGCATGGGCTAAAATCTAATCTTTGAGTCAGACTTTACTATTGCTACAGCACTGTGGGATAAATTGACCGCCCTTACAGCAAAATATGCTGACATACAATAGGGGTGTGTGTGGCCTCTATAGCAGTGGGATTTGTCAAATGATGCACAATCCCATCCGACCTGCAAAGACAAATGTATGGCAGGTGGCAGGGTAATGGTGCAGGTCAGGCTTTGCTTTTTTTCAAGCTCTGCTGTAGAGTAGGATCCATCCCACACAGAACACAACTGCACACATCATATCCCCTGATATTCTTCCTTATACTACAACATGGTACCAGCTCAAAGAACATCGAAATTCAGACACTGGTTCAATCGCATTTATCAAACTTCAGTGCCACAAACACTGAGCCCTCCACCTGCATCTACCAGCCTGGCAAATCAAGTTACACCTTAGTGACCCCTAGTGGATTCTATTGTACATAGCTGCCCCAGGGGTCAATGGCAGATCTGTATGAGGTGAACATAGGGGCCAGTGTTAATGAAGATTGCTCCCTCTTTGCTTCCCCCTCACCTTGTCCTCTTGACTGGCTCCAGCCCCTGCAGCGCTGGGATTGGTCACCTGGGGCCGCAGAGAGAGCAGGGTGTCGAACAACATCCTCGTCTCTGCAATCTGGCTAGCGATGTCGGCATTCGGGTGCTGGCCAAAGACCTCAGGATGCTCTGTGGATGGCAGCAAGCTGATAAACTCCTTGTATGTAGACTGAGGGCCATCGCGGGGGATGTAATAGGTCGGCAGGGAAGACAGCCTAACAGACATGGAGACAGTGTAAGGAATACAACAATGATGTAGAATAGTGTAGAGTGGTTCAAAGGAAGAGGGGTTACATAACACTTGACTATGACAAAACAATTAACATCTGCATGCTCTATTATTTATCTCTATACTAATAGACAATGCACATCATATTAATAAATACAATATTATTAATACAACTAGTATAATAATACAAAACAACTATACAAAGTATTGGTTAAACTTGTTCTAAACTGTTTGAGTGTCTGTGTGCAATCATATGAGTTATAAAGCGAGAGGACTGAGAAGTAAGAGGAGCTGCTGGCGTTCATCAAGACGCCATTATGTCGATTTCCTGAACTGCAATACAGTGACTGTCCACATGGTGGTGTTGGCAGCCCGCGACCATAAACAGTACCAGCGAGGAGGTCTCCGACAGCTCACACCAGCCACAATACACACACAGAAAATGAAAGATGTTTTTACTTTGGCTGCCATTTGCAGAACAGAATGTGTATAGAGAATGTCTACACGTGTGGGGACATGTGTGCTTTCAAACCTGATCTGATTACATTATCAGCAAAGTATTAGAAAGTTGTCTTTGTGTGTGTATGTATGTGTGTATGTGTGTATGTGTGTATGTATGTATGTGCGTGTGTGCGTGCGTGCGTGCGTGCGTGCGTGTGTGTATGTGTATGTGTGTGTGTGTCTTACTTGAAGAAAGGCTCAGTGACAGTTGCATCACAGAAGTAGTCAGTGATGTATGTGGTCAGAAGGCGTCTGTCCCAGTCATCTGTGACATGGCCTCCATAGTTGACCCCAGCAATTAGATACTTCAGTGTATCCCAGGGAATCTCCATGTACTCATCCAGGTACAGACGCAGCAGATTCTCACTCACCTTAAAGGGCATCAAGCAGAAACAGATAATGGACAAATAATGGAAGGAGAGGAAGACACCTGATAAACAGCGAAAGTGGAAATAATCCCTTTGGCTTCCGTTTGGATTGTCATTGTCCAACAGTCAAATTGGTTTTCAGAGTGACAGAACAAATCAGTTTCCTGCTTGTGTTCAGGCTCTATTTGTGTTTCACAACACATTACTGACAAGGAAAGCATCAAGTCCCCACAACTACCATCAATATTATTGACTGACTATGACATCATGATCATCATAATTGCCTCACAACCGCTTCATCGTATTTAACAGAATAAATCTGTGTTGGAATTCATGAGGTGGATCCTACTCTGTCTCATTTCGGGAGATCGAGCCCATTAATGGGGAAACGACTGTAGATGGATGGAGTAACAGATACAGCAAGAGCTTTTCAATGCTTCCTTCAGTATGAGCCCTGACCTCAAAGTCAGAATCGTTGAAGGCATAGACAATGTTCCAGCCCAGCTGAAGAAACTTCTTCCTTTCTAGTAGGATGCTGTGAAAAAAGCACAGGGAGAAGAGCAGCTTCCTGTAAATGGGCTTAGAGCAGCGGTTGAATTGAGACTCAGTCACCAGCTGGTACAGGCGCTTCATGTTGGCTTTCACACCCTGAAAGTGAGAAGGGGCAGCATTAATGTAATGGAGGGTGTCATATACATGAATAAAATAAAGTGTATGCTTTTGTCTGTGTAGCTTGGTGTATTCAAAAACAACAACAGCAACATCAATATAAATAGCCACACAATTGTTTGCATGTGGTTGCACTTGGGGCATGTGCATGTGCGCACCTTGGGTGGTTCAGTGGTCATCTTGATGCCAGCCTGCAGGATGGTAATTGGAAATTCAGGATTAGGAGAGGAGCTAAGCCAGAGTCTGAAGTTTGGGTGGGGCTCCTGCACCCGTAGCTGCTCCACAAGCTTGTCCAGCTCAGGCATCCAAGAGAGCGAAAGGTGACAGTTGGCCAGGAACACCCAGTGACCTGGATAAGTAAAAAGAGGGTTTGAGACAAACCTTTTGTAGCTTGTTAACACTGTTCAAGTCATGTTTAGTTGAGCTGGGGTAACGTCCTGGTATAGCAGTATAGCAGTAAGATACTTCTAAGGAACAGAACAAATCTGAGACAGAAAAGCAGACATAAACAATTTCCATACCCTTCTTGACGCCCTCCTCAATCATGCACTTGGCAATGGGGGCCTGTCCCTGGCCCAGAGAAAGACTGTGGTAGTTACTGCTCATGCCAGAGGATTCGGCCACCTGCACCAGGGATCCTGTGGGATCGACCCCAGGAGACAGCACGAAGATCAGAGGGGTCCTACAGCTGGATTCCTCCAGAACCTGAGGAGAGAGCAGTCATAAAAGAAGAGACAGAGGAAAACAATTGTAGAACAACAACCTTAAGTAACTTACAACTAGAAGGAGAAATTTAAGAATTTAAGAATAACATCTGATACTCACAGCTTCCATGTCGAGGACTGGGGGCTCCACAAAGCGCAAGCCGAGGTTTTTAACTATGAAGGTGGTGACACAGAAGGGGACGCGGTCCTGACGCAGCGACCGCACTATCAGCATCTTCTGGAGTTCATTGCAGATGGTACCCCACTCACCTAGAGAGAGGAGAACATCAACCGATAAGAGGAAGATGGGCATCAGGAGGTTACCCCAGGGAGTGTGACTGTGAGGAATTAGGAGTAAAATGGAGAGAGCAAAGAACAAGGAAAGGAAAGGATGAATGTGAAATTTCTATGATAACTATGTTTCCTTTGAGAGTGTGTAACCCTGAAGCAGCAGCAGCAACCGTGAGCTGAATAACATTTACACATATACAACTTCTAAGAACAAAATCTGCAGACCTGGGAGTACGACATTTTCTGGCTCAGCACTGGTGTACCATCGGTTCCAGTCTCGGGGGTACTGTTCAAATGAGGTCATGATACCCTGAAAGTTAGGCAGCTTGTTTAGCTCTGTGATGTTATCCCAGCTGGAGTCTGCCAGCCAACCTGGACAAGGATTATCCATTTGGCCCTCCTTATTTAGTACCTATGAACACAAACACACACGTTCTATCAAGCTATCCACACAAAAGTGAATTCAATGAATGAATAACATCTCCCCATGGCTCAGTTGCAGTCTTTGGAAGAAGTATTGCTTGGTCTTTGAAGGCAGCATAAATCCACTCAGTTCTAGAATTTGAATTTACTGCAGACTATCTTCTGAATATCAGCAAAAATATAACAAAAAGGATACAACATAAACATATTAATACACAAAACAAATATTAATACAAGTGATTTTCAACTCCTAGATAAGTAGTGAGTAGTGAGTATGATTACAACATATAAAACAATTTTAGTTTCTTACTATTCCTCCTCTGAGGAAGAAGCTGTACTCATCCATATTGAGTTTGCCAGCCACCTCCATGATTTTGGCACACATCTGGAAGCTGAAGAGCAGTTTGTGTACTTCAAACAGACCACGGCATGTGTACCTGCAGAAGACATACACACGTGCTACATGCTTCAGTACCTTCAAAGAATACCAGCATCTAGAACACACACGCTTTTACAACAACATATATGGGATATTAAGTGCATTTTTAAACTGTTGTTTTTTGCTCTGTTTATCCATACATCACATAATTTGATCGTTCAGTGTGAATGGGACTCACCTGACACATTCATACCCATAATGCCATTAAATCTGCTGAATGAAAAGCGTCTTCACTTCCTTACCTGTACACTGCATATGTATGATAGTCATTGAGGCTGGTGATCCTCTCCTCAAGCTTGTTGCTATGCTTGCTCTTTTCTATGCTCAGGTTAAACAGGATGATGTAGGCATCCAAAGAGAACTGGTACATAGGGTCAATGAGGCTCATGTCATTGAGGACAAAGAAAAGGATGGAAGCTCGCTGGGCACATGGACGGTAGGCCTGTTGGGAGAAAATACATTTTGAATTACAAGTACAGATATAAACGCATGCTGAAATACAACAATTTTTTTGGTTGAGGCAATTTCCTCGGTACAGTAATAAGCACCAAATAAATTACAAATTGCAAATTCCAAATCTGAACTGTGTGCATGAAGCTGGGGCACTATGGCCAATCAGCCTTCCCTCTATCCCTCCCATCTTCCTTCCTCCTTGGTCCCTTCATCCCTACACCAGACCTCTCTTGCAGAGTTGATCATGATCTCGGTCTGTTCGCTGTTCTCCAACTGCTCTGAAACCTCTGAGGCCGTCACTTTAGAGGTCTGCAGGGTGTTCACCAGCTGGACATCATCCAGCAGCGAGCCAGTCGACTCATTCAGCAGACTGGTGGAGTGGACAAACACAAAGTTTACATTCAACATAAATTCAAGTTTTGGAAAGCATCTAAAATTATGTTGATTTTGCATTACAAATAGCAATAAGTACCAATCATTACATGTTGGCGTGACTTAGTCATCGTGTACTGATGACTGCAATGTCCCCAGATCCCTTTCATGTGGGTCATTTTTTAATATGTTACTACTTTCTCTCTCCAAACTCCTGTTTCTCTTTATCTTATGAATAACAAACGTCCCCCTCCAAACTTTAATTACTATGATTGCTTTAGCATTTGTAAGTATGTGTCAGAGTGTCAGCTCAACAACCTGAGGATTTGATCCTCCAGGTCCTGCAGACTTCTCTTCCCGCTAGCAATGCTGGTCACCAAAGAGTCCCTCTGTTCCTCTAGCTCTGGGCGCTCCTTGCGTACCACAATACCCAGCAGCTGGGCTTCAAGACCCTGCAAATGCAAGAGCAACACACAGGTTTAGAGAAGAGGCACCTGCCCACAAGCAAGAGCATTTAAAGAAACCCAACATTCGCCTATGAGCAAGCACTTGCTTTAAGTCTATAAAGCTTGTATTACCCTATAGTAATTGCAATAGGGTACTACGAGCTCAAGACACGAAGATGCAATACACAGAAATGTACTTTTCTGAGCTAAAGCAAAAACAAAACATAGCTGTTACATACTGTACATATTAAACACACACACAGACCTGCTCCTTTAGAGCAAAGTTGACGATGGTGGTCTTTGTAGAGATCTCGGGTGTGTAGTGGGGGTTGGACAGATTGGTGGCGATGTACAAACGAAACTCTGGACTGTACTCCACCTCTTTGTCCCCAAGCTTCAACAGCAGTCTGGAGCCTGAGTGAACCATGCACAGAGAAATGATGCAGCTACACATGCAGTGGACAAGCTGTTTGTATTTTACACTGTGTGTGCTTCTGACCAATTCGTGTCAGGGATTTGTTGAGGATTGGGTTGAGTGATGGCTCTAATTCTTCTTTGATATTCTGCAGCAAAACAGGATTCCCAAACTGTATGGCATTCTCCAGCACCCGCAGGTAGTCTGGCATCTGGAAATCTATCACTTTCAGACCCTTTACACACAAGCAAGCAAGCACACACACACACACAAAATGTGCAAACTATTTAGCTGTAATTACACTGATTCACTTGTTCACATGTCATACCCTAAGGAAAAACAGAGATCTCTCCAGCAGTCACGACAGAGTCACAGCAATGGGTCAAAGCAGAAGAAATAAGTCTTACCCTGTTCATTTCCATATTCTTGATCCACTTCAGAGCCTGACCTTGAGGGTCCACCATCAGCGGCCATCTATAAAGTTCACCGGGACAAAAACAAGTCAGTTTATTTTTATATAGCAACATAAGGGGGTTAGAAACACCTCTGCCTCTATATACATAATGCAGTGTACTGACCTATTACCACGCATGACAATAATTCCGTTCTCAGTTGAGAATGTATCAGAGGGCAGACCCTGGATGTTCCAGTCCCTCACTGCTGTGGGCTTAGACAAGAATACTGAGAAACTGAACCCGGGTGAACACAGGACCTCTAACTCCCGTACCTGAGGATAGGGGGCGAGAGAGAGAGAGAGAGAGAGAGAGAGAGAGAGAGAGAGAGAGAGAGAGAGAGAGAGAGAGAGAGAGAGAGAGAGAGAGAGAGAGAGAGAGAGTTTAGCTTTGTTTAAGGGCATTTTTATGCACTGTAATGCGTAACAAGAAAAAGAGTGACTACATTGTGTGTGTGTGTGTGTGTTAGTGTGTGTGTCTCACCGCCTTCATCCAGATGGCTAACAGTTCATCTCTGTAGTTGGACAGGAAAGGTCCCATGTAGGACAGGAAAGAGACAGCTAGCAAACAGTCTCCTACTAGGTAGCCAATGTTTTCTTCCAGACCCTGCAGCACACACAAACACACATTGAAATGACTTGCAATGACAAATATCAGGTTTAAATAGGACAGGGGTAAAAATCATGATGTGGATATCTGTGTGTGTGTTTGTGTGTGCATACGGCTTACAGCAACTCTCTCCTCCCAGCGAAGTCTTTCACCAGCCAGTCCAGTTACCAGTTTGCCGGCTCGGTCCAGTTTGACCTCCATGTCCTCTGACTTCTTCCTCAAACTTTCCTTCATGGCCATCTTGTCATTGTGCTGCTTTTTCAGCATTTCAAGCTTCTCCCCCACCTGCTCACACACACATTTTCAAAGATGGATCTCCAGGTGAATTAAATACGTGTTACACACCCAATTAGCTAGAATTACTTAGAATTAGAATATGTACAGACAATCCCATGCATAGTGAATAATACGTCTATGTTTCCTAACATTATACACACAAAGCTTTGCATCACCAGCCAATTACTTTTACTTAGCTAGATTGCTGTAAGTGTGTAAACATTTATCAGGCTAATTGCATCACAACAAACTGGGCTACGTACCTCTTGCAGTTTGCTCTGAGCCTCAGCCAGTGCAGCCTGTTTCTCTGCTAGCTGGGATGAGGCAGCCTGCAACTGCAACCTTTTTGGCTCAACCACCCTGTAGATACGCCCATAAACCTGGAGGAGCAGTGTGCAAACCCATGATGTTAGTACCTCTGCCAAGGAGGGTTTCCCAAATTGATTTACTTGTTTAAAGAGGTTTAAACAGTTCTGAACCATATTGTGTGAGGGCAGGATTTTGGGAAGAATCCATAAATTAAATCCGTCAATTGAATACTGTCATCACAAACACCAATTTTTTAGAACAAGCCTGATTTTGTCTCAGCTTGTATGAGTGGCTGCTTCACAATGAATGCCGTCTTGTTGTCAACTTTCTGATTAAACTTGGAGTTTGGGTTTGAGTTTGCGAAGGAGCATCACTGCAACTGAGGGCTAATTTATTAAGAGTTGGTATTGATGTATTACTTTATATCAACATTATCCATGGCTTTATGCCCTGGGGTCATTTGTATTTTATTTCGTTCTCATTTCTTCCTCACCCTCTCTGACAGACAGCTTCTTGCTTCATTTTCATGTCATATTGAATAATGTGTTTGAAGAATGCACACTTCAGTGACTTCTGTGAGAACATGTGTCATCCGTAAGTCGAATACAATTTATCTCAGTTGCGTCACAAACAAAAAGGAAATGCTTGTGTAACTATTAATTTACATGTCAGTGTGTGTGACATTGTGTCAGTGTGTGTGATGGTAGCCAGCAGACATTATCTCACCTCCATGGCTCGGACCCACATGCAGAGGGACTTGGCTGCCAGTGACACTTTGCCGACGATCTCAGGCTGGAAATCGACCTGCTTGCAGTACTGGCCGATCTTCTTTAACACACGATCTGATATGTTGTCCTTGTCAAAGTTAACTAATGTTTTAATGAAGTTGGATTCTCCTGCCAGACAGATTTAAAGATGAACAGGACTTATCACAGAACAGGTGAACTCTATTGGATGCCAAACCATGCATGCATACATGATTACACATTTAAGACAACAAGGCAGAGGATATAAACTTAATGAAACTTCACAGTGTGGTAGGACTGATTTGAATTCCTTTTGAAAATTGTTGTTGATGTGTTGTTGACTAAATGTTTCCTTGCCATACTCTCTATTCCCATCTGTCAAGCTCAAATTGTCTTCCACTATCTGCAATTCCAATTTCCTTTCCTCCTCACACCCCTACTGTCTCTCACCCAGCTGTCTCTTGGCCTCTGCCCAGGTGGGTTCTTTTCTCAGGAGGATCATGACGGCCTGCATCACTGTCTCTACCAGGGCCGGGGGACGGCCATACGACTTGATCTCTGTCATGTCCTTCTTATTCAGAGACTCCAGAGCCTATGTGTAAGTGAGAATGTGACAAAGAGTGGGTGGACAAAGGGAGACAGGTAATATACACGCTCAGCCACATTCAGTTCAAAAAAAGAAAGTATGCAGTCAGGTGACAAGGCAGATAGAAAAGCATAGAGCATATAAAGTAATGACAAAAACATCCATAGATGGAGGGACACATGACAGGAAACATTTGAGATCTACCTTCATTGCCTCTTCCAGGGCAGGCAGAGCCTCATCTAGATCTCTCTGTGCATTCTCAGCCATGGCCTTACACTCTAACTCCTCTGCTGCAATCTTCTCACTGCGAGCACTCACAGCCTTGGCACAAATACACACATATTGCAAAGTGTTATTAACCAGTCACAATAAACCCATTCACAATGAACTTGTCTGTTGGCTGGCTTTAAACTATTTTATTAATAGCTATATTGGAATTGTTGCAACATGTACAATATACATGTAAATATGTTCCATGTACCGGCTGCTGCTTGTCAGCCTCTTTCTTCTGCTGTACAATGTCAGCCAGGTACTTGTCACACTGCGTCTGGAAGTCAGCCACTTGCTTCTTGGCCTCCTCCAGCTCTACAGACATGGCCTCCACCTTCTCACGTGTGTCAGTGATCTTAAAGATGCCATTACTCAGCTTGTTCACCTGCTCCCCCAGCTCACTACGTTTCTCTGCCAGCAGCCTGATTGAACCCCCCACCCCCAACACGCACACGCACACACACACACACACACACACACGAGAGAGGGAGAGAAAGTTAGTTATATATATGCTGGTTTAAAACTGAAACCAAAACAAAGACAAAAAGAGAAAGAGAAGCAATGAATAAATACAGAAAGAAGAAACAAAAAGAAACAATGAATAAAAACAGGGAAATGTTGAAGATGCCCACTTTTTGTATCCAGACACCAGCTCCAGGTAGTTGGTGGAGGTGACGTAGTTGTGTCTCCGTAGCTCCATCTTCATCCTTTGGGATGACTGCACCACTGACTGGTGGATGGTCACAAAGATGCTGGCCACCTTTGACTGGATCTACAACAGCATGTGACAATCAGGTTTTATTCACATTTTCATTAGAGGAGAAATGAAAAAAGAAATCACTATCTGAATGGTATGGAAACATAAATCATTTTGGGCTCACATAGCCCACACGTCTCACCCCCTCCAAAGAACCCAGGTCTAGTCCATCCAGGAACCTCTCCGATACCTCCAATAAGGCATCTCTTGGCCACTCACAGAACCAGTCAATGGTGGTGCAGTTGACTAGAGCCGGATACTGAAGAATGCGGTTCCTGTTGAGAACCAAAACTCAACTCAACACATAGATTCAGATTCAATCTATCCATTTTCTATAATGCCTATCCAGTTCATTTTAGCAGGCAGTTAAAACCCATTCCAGCAAACATAGTACAGTACATATACATTTACCAGTTTGTGAATCGAAAGGATGACTTTTTTGATATTATAAATGACCGTCACTGAAATTAGTGCGACCATAGACATGTGAGTTGCTGGAGAGAATATGAAGAAGACTGTTAAGGGGGGCTGAGGCTCACTGGGGCTCAGCATGGAGGTGTACATATGTGCACTGCTAGTACCAACCTAAACAGAACAGCTGATGAATGATCTGCGCTTTGAATAGCATGTTTCAGATTTGTTCCTACAGCTTTTCAGAAGCTACCTGAAAGACTCTCCCACAGGGCTCATACAGAGCACAACATGGAGGTTGTTCCTGACGCGCTCTATCAGGTAGCTGAACATGGAATCTGGGGTCTCAATCACGCCATCTCTCCTTGCAGAATCTGACAGGGCACTGCACACCTAAAGACAGACACAAAATAATGATGCATTTTCTCCAGAGAATATCATTACTATAAATAAAATAACACCTAAATGTCACAGTCTTGTCAATAATCGAAACGACTCCTTGCTGCTGTTGATTTGTAGTTCTGCATTCAAACGTGGTATGATTTACTTTATCCTCCGGAGGAAAAAAGGGAAACGAACCTGGAGACAGACACACAAACTAACAGAAAAAAACATGATGGTAGAACAGACCTCTACAAACTCGTCCTGCTTATAAAGGTTGGGCACTTCTCCAGAGCTCAGGATGTTGTTGATCTCCTCCAGGAAGGACTCATCTACAATATGGGTGTCACTGAACAGGAACACTGTAGGTTTGTTGTCAACACCAGTCAAACGGTACAGCTTCTTGATGTCTAAAGGTTAGGGACAGAGAAGTAATAATATGGCAGGTGAAGAGGAAGACTAGGAAAAGACCACACTAAGTCAAAGGTAATTAATCAAGAGGTTAATTCAGCTTGATTAGTATCGAAATAGAGCATAAAAAAATAGTTTAAGTATCACGTTATAATGTCAAACATGTCAAATGTGTCATGAAACAGGCAGAGACAAATATCTAATTATCTGTAAGTAAATGTCAAAAGTTCTTGTTGCTCTGCTAGGCCTGGTGCCACTGAGATAATGTGCTGGATAAATGGTTAAAAAATGGAAAGATTAATGGATGGATAGGGAGCTTTCTTTTGGTTTCAGCATTGATTGAGTTAAGTTCCCATGGTTTGGATTATTTCCTGAGTAGAGGTCCTGAAGGATGATACGCTCAAACTCTCTCTCAAACAACAGTGGTTTAATGACACTTATGTAGTAACAGGATGCGTAATCTCACCTTCTCTGAACTCCTGCTTGCGATATACTTTGGTGACCTCCACCTGGAATATCTGGTACTCACAAATGGAGGCGGCCATCCTTGACAGACTCTGCCTGCCAGAGCCCCCGACACCAACCAGTAGCATGTTGCCTCTGGGCTGACTGATCACACGCACCACACGGATTACTGAGGAAGAAAAACACATGAAAACACCAGTGTGCAGGGATCAGTGCATGATTCTGAGAAGCAGAATGTAGTTTCACAATGATTTTGGCTGGATTTCATATTGTGGTTTTCAAAAATGTCCATTTAAATGCGTGTGTGTGATATGAGTGGGTGGATGTCCCCGGCGCACCATGTTCAATGGCGTCTCGAAAAAGCACCAGGCTCATGGGCACTACACCAGGTGTCAGGTTGTAGTCCTCCAGGTGGGTTTCCATAAAGCTCTTCAGGCTCTTCATGTCTGTGAGATCCTCATACACACGAGGCTCCCTCAGGAAGTCACCTGCACATAAAATCATAAATATAAAATAAAATGAAACAAAACTGCATCCATATCTCCTGCTGTTTCCATCAATCCATCAATTCATTCCTCACAGTTGACTGACTCTTCAATCAATAAATAAACAACGGTACACATCGTATCTGTAAGGCCATGAAATCAGGCCATTTATATGCATTGCAGTGTAATTTATGTACCAAATAGTGGAGGCTGTTTGTTTGGGCAGATGCTGTGGTAAGTCAGGTCAAACAGAGACCCCAGTTTTTCAGCCAGCAGGGAAACAAAGGCATCCATGTCACTCTGGCCTATGAGCCGGTCAGAGAACACCCTGGAATCAAACAAAAGTTATTTACAAAATAATTATATAACAATAAGAAGAAGAATGATAAAAAACCCAAGGACATAAACTATGACAAAACAAATCAAGAAACAAAAGACTGGACTGGACTTGACAAATATATTGAAATATTGATATGAACCCTCCCAGCTGGCTACCTGAAGCACTCATGAATCCACAATCTGATTAGGGAATTTTTGGTATCATGGAAGTCTGGGTGAGCTCTCAGCAGACCCTGAAACACCTGGAAAAAGTTGGAGCAGGTGGTGCAAAGGATAAGACAGTAAGATGAATTAGTCTGTACCACTTCCATGTGTAATGCTGAGGTTTTACTGAAGACAGACTGTGATCCACTGAACCAGTTGCTTTACCGTGGATATTTTTGACATTTGTATTACTTCCATGTAACCTTTAAAAATGTTGTTGTGTTACCTTGGAGATATCCCTGAGGTTGAAGAGGTAGTGAATCTTGGCTGGAGTAGGAAGAAAACGAGCTGTAATGGCATAATAGAGCTCCAAGGTGGCCTGAGTTAGAGTCTCCCCAATGGGGCTCAGCTCTTCCCTAAAATCCCTCAGCTTCTGGTTCATCATGGTACTGTAGATCCGCCTAATCTGGGAATCCTGAATGACGGGCAACAGATTAGGTGAAACAAACATGTATCCTGTAAATGACAAAATCATGCCAATAGGTAACTTGAATTTGAAGTTATACCATTCAAGAAAAAACGTCCATTGTCTAAATGTAACCTCAGTGAGAATTAAATGAAATCTATACAGCATAATACAAAGACAGCATAATACAAAACATACAAGGAAACAGGGGAATAGAAAAAGAGAGGAGGACATAATTAGCAGTACTTACATTCGGGAAGGTCATATTGATGAGGTTGAATCGATTCTGTAAGCGGCAAGAGATGTCATTCCTCCCACCACCCGGAGGCCCCATTGATGCCAGCAAGAACATGTCCTAACACAGACACACACACACACACACACACACACACACATACACACAAAGAGAAAACAGAAACAAGGTAATTATTCAAACAACAACCCCAGAAAATCTAACCAAATGAAGGAATATGTACGCTGCTTTGAATTAAAGTGAGACACACATACACAGAGACCTCAGTTTGCAACATTCCATAAGGATTGAGCTCACCTTGACAAACTTGAGGTGCTGTTTTTGGCGGTCATACCAGAAACCATAGTCGATCCAAAGGCGGAGCAGCTCCAGTGGTGGCTGGGAGCCAAACTGGTCGTGGGCCGGCATGTTGAGGTCATCCAGGAAGCACAGCAGGTGTTTGCCGCCTGTAGGCATAAACACACCTTTGGTTCTCTTCTCTAAACGGCTCTCCATGATGACCTGCATATTGTCAGAGGTGGTCTGGACAGGGTTGGAAAGATTTAGGGAAATAGAGAGAGAAAGAGAAACACACTGTCACTTTGATGCATATTTACATGTTTATTTCATGAATCTTGTCAAATTATCCTGTATCCTGAATATTTTGGGGTACCTATGATAGATAAACACATAATTGATCATTGAGTCTGATAACATAATACCGTATATCCTCTTCCTTTCTCCATTAAAGAATATCTATGAACAGTATGAAATCTTAATACTTCTATGATATAAACAAAAATGCTTTTAACTGGTTGAAGAACAAGAACATAAAATAGGCACACACACATTAGTGATAAGCACCTGACACCAACCTGTGAAGACATGTTGACAGTGAGGACAGTCCACTTTGAGTTATCCATGCCTTGCAGCACACCGTGGGCCACTGAGGTTTTTCCAGTGCCCACCGGCCCTGTTAGTAGCACTGGGTACTGACTCGACACCAAAGCCTTAACCAGGAAGTTGTAACGGACCGTATCTACAGTAGGAACCATGATCTGATAGAATGGAGCACTGGAGGAGCAGACAGAGAGAGATACAGAACAACTTTAGATATTACATAACGGGGAATACTTTTAATTAAGAAAGTTGATGTGGTTGCAGAAATTTGTACAGCATTTTAACAAACAAAGTAAATCAAATGAAATGTACTTGTATAGGCTTATATCACATACACATTTCTCAAAGGGCTTTACAGGCAGTTACTCACTTGGAAGGGAAGCACCAGCCCTTTGGCAGCTTATCCTCAAAAGAAATCCAGGTCTTGTTTCTGGAGTCCACATTGTACTCATAAATAGTGTCCTGAAAGATTCCACAATGTAACAGTCCAGAGACAATTGGTTCAGCCAAGAAAGAAATTTCAGGGGAGCACTGTTATGCAATATAATATGTCAACATCTGTGTGTAATAAATAGTAGACCTTGATAGGGAAGGTGCCCTCCATCTCACGTAGGAATTTGTCCATCTTCTTGCGTCCGTCTTCATCAACTGAGGCACAGATGGACCAGATAAGGCAGAAGATGAACCAGAGTTCAACTAACCGGCCTAGGTTTTCTGTATCTGATATGTTCACCTGGAGAAAGGAAGACAATTAATTGATTTCTAATAAATTCTATCACCATTTGTGTTGAGATTCTGTGACAATACTCAATTGAGTATGGAAATGATTGAGCTGTAATGTCTCAGAGACAAAGTAGTCCTACTATTAATATGTCAGATTAAATGAGATTTGAATAGAGTTTACAGTGTGCTTGTCTTACCCCGTTGCTGGGCGTGGCCAGAGAGTCATAGAGACGACAGAGAGAGGTGACACCATTGATCTCAGTGATGGGGACCAGCTCCTTACAACTGCTCTTCTTAAAGTTCAATGTGCTTTCTATATATTTCTCAAACAAACGCTTTAGGTGGTCCACCTCGGCCTGTTGAGAGATGGAGCAACACAAAGCAGAAATAAATGGAGAAGGGAAGGGAAAAGGTGAAAAACAACAATTTTGGTCTAATTCACTACTTGTCTATTCACACTTCAACAACGTAGCACAAGAAAAGGGTCACAGGGTGTGTGTGTTGTACCTTGTGTCGTTTGTCCTGCCAAGACTGAACAAAAGGCTTCCATCCCAAATCTGAGTAATCATTGTAGACCATCCCACAGCGAGACACTGTAGCTGGAGAGGCCATTGCCAAGTCCTCCACTTCAAAAAGTAGAGAGACCTGCAGAATACAAACACCGTGTTCTGGTTGTAAAACAGACTTGACATCATATAATGCAAAAAATTAGTTCAACTGACCACACCACCCACTCCCCACAGATTCAACTGTTATGTGTAAACTGTCTGGTTAAACATGGTTATGTCATTTCCCCAACTGTTTGTGAATGAGTTATTTCTATATATTCATCATGCATCCACTCTAACACACACATAATTCTTCATTGACTTTATCAGGTTTCCAGTTGCATCCTCACCTGCTCAGGCATGGAGATTCTTTCTCCATTGATGAGCGTGAGCACCTTGTTGTCGTCCATGATTGAGTTCATACTCTCTATCCATAGTGTGTCAACAGGCCCATCAAACACAATCCACTTCTCATCTGGTTTCTCATCTAAAAAGTAGCGAGAAGAAGAAGAAGAGGAGAAGCAGCATGTGTGACAAATAAATGAGAGAAAATACACACATGGCAGGAACGTTCATACCTCAATTTAATTTTCTGGTAAACATTATTAAGATCATAAGTGTGCATGATGACAGACCAGCATAACATTCCACAGTATTGAATCAATTGTAAATATATGCATGCTGCACTGAAAGGCAACAAAGCCGAAGGAAGGGAAAGTGGCAGAGAGATGGGACAGCACAGGAGGGACGTATGGGATGTTGAAAAGATGGATAGATTAAATGGATGCAGTGAAAGAGACTGTGTGTGATATTTGAATTATATGTTTCCCAGTAGTCCTTGGAACAGAAACATGTTGGGTGGAACGATCCCCTCCCACCTTCAGCCCACTCTCTCCAGTAGGAATGAAGTTTGTGTAGGAAGAGAAAGGAAATGGGGCGATTGAGTATCCAGGGAATGATTTGTATGAAAACATGCACTGAAGCGCTGCTTATTCTTCACTTCCAATGTCAGTTGACAATGCTACTACTATCTCTATCTGCAGTTCTCTTAACCTGCAGTTTCCCACCTGCAGCAAACAGTAGTCTATATTCCCACTATGCACAAAACTATTTGAACTGTTATTCTCTCAAGCACGTGTTTGCTGCACTGACACTGGAACACTTCTGCCAACATTGCAGAATATATAACCACTACGCTCTACTTGAACCAGACTTATTTTTGTCTTTCAATTGGAAATTTACTGAGAAAGAGGAGAGATTCAGAAATATGAGCTACTATGTTTAGTATTCACAACAACAAAAAGGGACATGCAGGTTTCAGTGTCTTTGCCCGATTGTTATGGAATACAACGCTGCTGCACATCAGAGAGGCTGGCTCAGCGGGCATTTTTAAGCAATATTCAAAACAAAATAAATGAATTAGATCAAATTGAATTAAATATGATCACTCAGACATCATGAAAGTAACAGTCCTGTGTGAGCTGCTCAGTACCTGCACAGGCTGATCTTATGAGGGAAGAGAGCACTCCATCAGTCCACTCATTGGTCAAGAGGTTGTTCTCTCCATACAGCTCTCCCAGGGTCATCGCCTTGGGGTTCAGAGGAAACGTCTAGTTTCCCACAGAGACCAAGGCAAGGCAAGAAGATAGGATAAGAAGATTAGGGTGTGGAATTTGTGTTTGAATTATTTCCTTCATTTTGTCATACAAAGCATTGGGGGCAGGGGTACACAATTAAAACAGTCCCTTTAAAGTTATACTAATATCATGTGAGGAACATGTCAGAAAACCATTGTTCAATATTCAAAGTGATGAATCCAATCCTGATAAAGTGGGAACCAAAATGTCTTTATCCTCTAGATTATCCTTCCAACACCACTTACCTGAACCAGCTGGAAGCCAGGCTCTCCCTTGTGGTGCAGGGCAGTGAGGGCATTCTGCAGGGTCCTCCAGGTGACAGTCTTTCCACTTCCTGTCTTCCCCACCAGCATACAGGAGTGTCTGGAATTCTTTGTCTCATAAAGCTGGATGACCTTGGTCACAGTGAAGGGGGTCACCTGCAAACCGCTCTGACGAAGCGACACTTCTATGGCCTCCTTCAACTGTAACACAAACATGGACAGACAGTAGTGGCACATTGTATAGAGTTTTAAAGGGGATAGCCAAAATGTCAAAAGACTATGAAGGCAGAAATTGGTGGAATTATAAAAACAGATCAGGGCACCTTACCCTGTCATACTCTATAACGGGTGTTTCTGTGACAGGGAACAAGTCCTGGATGATTCCATTGAACAGTGGCAGGTCAGTGGAGGTCAACTTAGCAATGTTCATGTCTTTCATAGACATCAGCAGGACCTGGGGACAAAGACACAAGGAAGTAGCTAAAGCTAAAGAAAAGGGCTTTCACAATGATGAACCCTTTACAGGTTTGATCTTTAGTTACCTCTTCATCAGGAACATTTGGGCAAGCACGCCTCTTCTTTCCAGAGTAGCGCAGTAAAGAGGTGAGTGCGCGCAGGCCAAAATCATAGTGGTCTTGTTTTGACAACTGCTGCACTGCCAGAGAGTACAGGGTGAACACCTTCTTAGCCAGGAGCTAATGAGTAGAGAGGGATGGAAAAGAAGGGTAGACAAACAGTTAGGGAGCACGTTATAGTTTTCAAATACACCATAGCTTATACTCTGCAGACACAATAGGTCTCTGCTATCGGAGGAGCTGATCTTTGTGTGGCTAACAAACTGAATCCACATGAGATATTAGTTCAGTTCACAGATGTAATATGAACACTGTACTGTAGATTAACCTCAACAGTCATGAACCCTAAGTAGCATGTTCTGATACATTTTAAAAATGTCTGTAACTTACTCAAAACAGTAACTATTCTCTTACAGGCTCCTTTTTTATACATTTCTTTCAGGATACCACCATTGTAAAAATCCTTATGATTTCCTACCTTGCAGTTGTTAAAACCTTCTCCAAACAATATGATCTCAGCAATGAGAGTGGAATCAGGTACCACCATAGAGATCGGTCTGAACATTGACTTGAGGTTGTCTGGAAGCTCAGAACGACCAGCATAGCCTATGGAGAATTACAAATGGTGAGGAATCAGAATCAGAACCACCAATAAAATGAATAATACTTGCTATGTCAAAGGGAACATGGATGTAGTTTAAAGTAAAGTTTGAGGACAAAGTTTGATTTCAAGGCATGTTTGTGACATCAATCAATTCATTTTCATGTACTGTATAAACATAACAAAAGCACTAAGCAGGAGCCCATCTTTTCTTGATATTTCTGTTGGATATTTGTTTAACTAAATTTGCATAACACAAACATTATTTCTGAAAGGTGTGACCGGACCCGAGATCTGAAGATGCTTTGCAAACTGTTCCCTTACAAACACTTTAGTGTGAGTGTGCCTAAGTGCATCTGTGTGTGTATTAGCGTATTTGTGTTACCCACCAGGGTTCATGGTGATGAAGATGCCACATGACTTCACCAACTGTATATCTTGTCCTTCAAAATGGAACTTGGTGCATCTAGCAGAGAGTGCAGACAGAATGGCGAGGATTTGCTGGGCCACCACTGATAGCACCTCAATGTTGATGCGGTTGAACTCATCGAAGCAGCCCCACGCTCCTGTCTGTTGGGTGTGAAAAACAGATATCTAACCCGTTGTACAGCTTTCTTCATCATTATGCTTATTCACACATTAGTATCCTCTTATTCCATACCTGAGCCAGACCGGAGTACATACGCCCCATGGATTTGTAGTCTAGTCCTTCAGAACAGTTTACTACAATGACATACATGCCCAGAGCTTTGCCCAAGTCCTTCACTGTTTCTGTCTTCCCAGTGCCAGCTGGGCCTTTTGGAGAGCCTCCACGGTGGAGATGGAGTGCTGTGGTCAGGGTCATGTAACACCTGGACAGAGTGAAACACTATAGACATTAAATTGATAATTCATGACCAATTATGTTTGCTGTTCAAACAAGGTGGGAGTGTTATTAGTTATTTGGTTACTGAATAATGATGAAGGCTACACAAACTGTGATGCTAATACAGGACACACACAGATACAGATACAGAACAGACTGTATGATTGATGTGTTCATTGGATGGCGGACTGACTGACTGAAAGACTGATAGAGACCTGTCAGTAAGTGGAGTAATGACAAGTCGTCCAGAGTTGCCCAGGTACTCATAGCCATACTTGAAGTGTGTGTTAGTTTGACGGATGATGCAGTCATCCACATCCTGTTGGCAAAACAAAGAAAAACAGAAATAGATAAGTTACAGTATGACTTCCAGTTTGTTTACCCCCTTCATTTTATTCACATCTTTTTCCATTCCATCAATACACACCTTGTCCCAGTACAGTCGCAGGTGGCAAAGCCACTCAAAGGCATTGATGTCACTGCAACCTGCCTTGGCCAGCTTATCGATGACATCCCGAGCATGAACCTCCACTGTGACCAGCGCCACAATCTTTAGACGCATCACTTTGGAAAGGTTGCCACGGATAGCCTCCGAATAGGACTGAAGCATGGACACCTGAAAGAGAAAGTATAGCGAAGGCTCATGTTGCTCAAAAGCCCATAATGTCCAAAAAACCTCCTAATAAACAATAAAGAGGGAATCAATATAATTCTGCATGCAAGGAATAGACAAGAATAACCTGTTTTTTCTTCAGTGACTTGAGGGTAGACTTGTCCTTGCCGTCTTTAAGCGCTTCAGTGACATCAGAGGTCCATTGGATCTGACTGGCTGTAATGAGCATCTGGAATAAGGAATACACTTTTAAGAACCAAGTGACTCTGTTTTGACCTTTTAATACTTTTGTATTCAAATACCACTTATTTTTTGGTCAGATCCCGTCAGAATGACACACAGGTTAAGATATAGAGACAGAATGAAAGACCAAACAGGGGTAAGACGAAAGAGACGAATCTACCTGTCCTGGCCAATCTTTGACCCATTTGTCCCTCTGTCCTTTCATTTTCTTCAGAGCTGAATGGCAGTTGGACAAACAAGTCTTTAGTGTACTACACATAGTCTTCTCTAGGGCACACAACCACACCTATGAACAAACAAGATCATTTGTTATTGCAAGTAAAATAGTGGAAACAGTGCTGCCTTTTTTAGAACCAACATCATCTTTATTGATCATTATCACCACTGACTTTACCTCCACAGGTCGGTCCAGTTTCAATGGCTGGTCGAAAGGAATAAATTCTCCATCAGCTGAGAACATCCCACTGGCATCTGATGTGCTTCTCTGGGGAACACACACATGTGTACACACATCCATGTTTAATTTCTTTTTTGTCTGATAAATGGTAAATAGTAGCAGCCTACCGTCACCTTTTCAATGCTCTTGATATTATCAAAACACTTCTTCAGGTGGGGCTGCATGGCATCAGGGTTTTGTGACTGTCCCAGGATCTCAAGTACATCATCACTGGAAAGGAAGTAGAATCTTGGGAAGATCTGCCTCTTGGTCTCCAGGTACAGTTCTAGTGCCTTCTGGATCCCCTCCAGCTTGCCACTCATCTGTGACAGTGTGTTGAGCAAACCTGAAGAAGGAGCCAAAGTGATTGTGGACACACTTGGCACAAATACTGAAGAACAGTACAGACGCAGGATGACCATTCAAATATTATTTACACTGTACTCAGACATTCCTTCAGTGTCAACAGAGTCATATTACAGATGATAACTCTGTTTAGGAAAGACTTTAAGTAGGGCTGGCTGCGTGGACTATTACAGACACAGGAAATTCGATGTGCACTCTTTTGTGTATGCACAACTTCGGCTATAGTGAGGAGCCCCTCACTCTGGAAGCTGCAGAAAACTCAGATATAAAACAACGCAAATCTGCAGGGAATGGCAGATTTGATTATATAGAAAATATGAAATATGACAACTATCTCATAATACCTGGGTGGTGTGTTCCCTGTAAGGCATTGTTATTCTTGTGGAGTCGGCCCAGGATGGTTTTCCAAGTGGAGCTAACATCATCAAACTCTTTGCACTCATAAGGTAGCTGCAGCTTGATGTCATGTCCTTGAAAAATGTTCTAAAAGTATGAAGAGGGTTTACATCAAAGGAAAAAAAATGAACAGGTCATTACTTTCATGTTTTAGTACTATGTAATGGTCAATGTTCTTTGACCTACGCATTGTGGAAAGCTATAAAGGATATCAAGAATAAACGAAAGCTATTAAACTGTTTTTATACAGTGTAATGCCTTTGTGATATTGATCGTAATTCACATGTACTTGTACTAGTGTAGCCACCGTACCTCCAGATACATCCATTGACGCTGTATCGTGAGGATCATCTCGATCACTTCCTGCACCTGGGACAGACACCGTTCCCAGTGATCCACCTCCTGCTCAAATGCTTTGACAAACCGGGAGGCCTTCATAGTGGACAGGACAACCTGGTTGTCATCTAGGGCCTGGAAAACCTCGTCTGTGTCCCTGGGAGGCAGCCAGAGGACAGATATGTAAAAGGGAAAGTCTAGTCTAGTCAATCTAGCCAGTCTCATGGTTGATAACTTCACTCAATTATGACTTCATGGCTGTCTCCTCACCTCAGCATGTAGTGGCCCTGGTCTTTGTAAGGTAAGATGTCCAGGTATATCTGCTCCCATGTCTTGGCGATACCCTCCAGAGCCTTCAATTTCAATACCAGAATTCAACATTAACAGATTGAAAAGGACACAGTAACATAAATATCAAACCAGATCCTCAGAAAATACAATCACAAACATGTGAAAGGTGAGGGGAGAGGGGTGAGACGCTGTGAAACGTTTAACAGGTAAGGAATGAGACAAAAAACATATTCAAAGAAATCTGCATTATTATACAGGAGCTGAAGCAATTCATGTTTATGAGGGAAGATAAAATTCCACTTAGTGTGAATCAAGTGTAAGAGAGTGGACCTGTTCTATGGCGAGCTCCTTGCTGGCAGCAGCAGAAATCTCACAGATCCTGTCAGCGTGTTGGTCGAGACCCAGGGATATGATCTTCTCTAGGGTGAATTCAGAGCTGGTTTGGTCAAAAGAGCACCTTAACTCATGGCAGATCTGCTTCCAGTGCCTAAGTAAAGGGTAAGTGGTTTTATCGTTAGACTGATAGTATACAACACGCCAACAAAAGCAGACCCAACATGAAACTGATAACAGACAACCACAGCAGATTTATGGCAATAATGTATCAAAGTAGTGATTACTCAGACTTGGCCATTTTTGATAGGCATTGTTCTGCTGCTTACACGGGAATAGATATAACTGGAATCATGAAATTGTATGCAGTCCATTTTTACTTATTGCCTTATTTACTTATTACTTATTACAGTAACAGAACAGGAGCTCCAAACAACTGAACATAGCACCATTTTTTACATACATTCAGGAATCAAAAATGGTGACGAATGAAATTTGGCTGAAAGTACATTAAATAATAACAACAAATATTGAAAACTACACAATAGGATTGCTCCGTACCTGTCTCTCATGGCAGGATTCCGAAGGTCAACTATGAGAGGGATGATTCTCTTGAAATGGTCTATTTTGCTCTTGGTGAAATCCACTATGTCCCACTTCTTGTCCTGTAATTAGGCAAGGAACAGATTTCCACAACTAACATTTAGCTCTGTGGGGATTATTTAGAGTCTAGAACCACAGCGGCTTTTTAATACATTTTGTGTGGTTGAACCGACCTTGAGCTCTCTCTGGAGTTTGAGGAGTTCCTTAAGAATAGTCTGTGCTGTATTCTCCATGCTGTCAGTCTGCAGTGTAGCTAACTGACCAGCCTTCCAGTTGTTCCAGTTTGTATTCCACTCTTGTGTGATCTCCCAAATGTGCTGGAGGAGCTGAAGATCCTTTACAACACATGTATAACACATATATAAGAGACATATCCTCATGTGTATAAAATCTATATAATTATTATTATCACCATGAACTTTATGGTGAGTCAGACCTTCTCAAGATTACGGATGGGTTTTGATGGGGGATGATCTATGGCAAAGAAGACCAAGCCATTAAGGACGGTGTTCTCCTCCTGTTTCAGAGTCTCCAGTTGACTGAAAAGCATCTCTATCTGCTTCAAGGCCGCCTCAGTACTCAGGGCACTATCAAACGGACCTGAAAACAACATGCAATACAAATGGAAGATACAGAAAACCCATAAAACACATAAGGGACACATACATAAATATACATGGGGAGGATGAATGGGGAGGCAGTGGCTCAGTGGGTAGTGCTTCCGCTTGGGAACCGGAGGGTCGCCGGTTCGAGCCCCTGCTCCTGAGCAAGGCACCGAACTCTCAAGTGCTCCCCCCTCTGCGAAGGGTGGTAATGTAATGTAAGTCGCTTTGGATAAAAGCGTCTGCCAAATGATCGTAATGTAATGTAATACATGACCATGGACTTTTGAATGAAAAAATACCAGAAGGAAAAGAGGGAAACAGTGAGAAAGCGAGACAAAGTGATTGACCTGTGCTGTTAAACTCCTGCACAGCATCCTCAGTCTTCTTCTTTAACTGCTCCGATGAGAGAATGGAGCTGCTTTTGAACTTTTCCTTGTGCTTCTTTATCATGATGTCACTGTCAATTAACACTTGCTGAAATGACAACCACTCTGCATTCAGCACCTCTCGCATTTCCTGGACCTATGGGGGAAGCAAGACAATAAATAGAAATGTCATTTAGATTCCTTACAGATCTACAGGTTATGTCAGACTAATGACTGGAAACTTGAACACAAAACCACACAATACTTATGAACAGTAGTCTGTAATAATTGTCAAAAACAATTGTTATTAATAAATTGTCTGATGCAGTGTGTTATATCTGTGTGTAGGTTTGTCAATAAGTTACTTACAGTCTGTTCCACAGTGACCTCATACTTGTCCAGGATACCAAACTGCTCATGGATGAGAGGAATCTGAGCTTCTGTTTTAGCCAAATCACCTTGGAGAGACTCTAGTAGATTCAGGCTCTCAGCAAGATCTGCCAGGTTCTGGGGGACTTCTCTTAGCCTAAACACACACATACACACAAAACACATATGGACAAAATGGCTTTTGAGGATCAGTCTGAAAGTAATAGCTGTGTTTAAGACTTTAAAAATGTTGTGGTTGGTACAGAGCGCTCAAGAGTATTTATTTTAGTACTTCAGCACCGACCTGTTGGCATTGTCATGCATGAAGGCATGAATTTCTTTGAGGCGGTTGCTGGTCATGCGACTGAGAAGCTGAGTGAACTTGCTCTGCCACTCATTGCAGTGCTGAACCAGGGAAGACTTGAGAACTGAACAGTCCAATGTGACAAACCGAATGTTCAACACAGTCTCTTCCTGTTGAACATTGTTGGCCTTCTCTGTGTACCTGAAAGGGAACCAAATCATAGGGAAAGATTTTTAATTTAATTAGGAAGTGTTTGCATTTTCTTTATGAAAATGGACCTATGCCAAAATAATACATCACAGGATACAATTTGAAAACAATGTGCCACTGGACTGCATAGAATCTATATTCAGTAGTAAAGGGGATCCGTGTGGCATTTATATAAGTTTCATTATACAGAGGTGAATGAAAAATAAATAATATGGAGGAAAAATAAAAAGTATGCAAAATGCATGATTAGGGTTAATCTATTGGCTTTTAGCACCTGGCTATATCTGCATCAAAGGAAGAGACTGGTGGGTTCAGTCGCTGGTAACGTTGTATAAAGGTGTCCTTATTCATCTCCCAGATCTCTCTGTATTTGTCCCAGCTCTTTAGGTATGCTTGCAAGCGGCCAGCATTAGCCGTCATCCCAGTGGCTACAGCAGCCTGAATCTTCCTTATCTCCTCATCTTGCTCTGAAGGAGCAAAGAAAAAGGTCAGGGTCACAGGGCAAGGCCAAAGTTACAAGTAAAAACTGCTGCACATTATTATCCTTAATAATCATTTTATAGTTAAAACAAATCAACTTCAAATCATACAAAAAAAACAGCATATACCAAAGTAAAAAAAAGGTTCGCACCAATGTTAATGTGGAGAGGATTCCTTTGAGAGCTTCTGGAAGTGAGAACTTCTGGAACACGTTTAAAACCTGAGATGGTACTGATGAGTTGAGGCATAATGTTGTTTACAATCTGAGCCAGTTTCTGAAGTGATGGGGAAGACTCCACCTGCAGACAGACAGACAGATCAAACATATCTACCGTTTTGTTTAGGAGCCACATGTGTTGTAGCTGCTTTGTTGCATACTTGAATACGCTGCATATTTCTAATCCAGTGGCTATGTCTATCAAGCAGTGTAACGTTACCTTTGCTGAGGTCTGCTGGGCTCCCTGGTGTAGCACTACCAGCACCCCAAAGAGGGGATTTGGTGATGTCTTGCTGTCACCATTGATTGCCCTGGACAGCTCTAGCATGGAACGCTTGATGTTGCTCCTCAGAGCTTCCTCCACCATGTGGTCCACCTTCTCTGTGTATGTCACCCAACACTCTTGAACCTTAAACACCAAGGCAGGATTAACATACAGTATGTGAAAGTGCAGAGTAATTTGTGTTGCACATAAATTAAATTCAAGTGAATAAACTTTTAAAAGACAAAGATATCTCATCACCAAACAAATGTTAAAATTCTTACAATGGAATTCCACCAAGATTTACTGCATGGCATTGAAACACAGGTCACACTGTACCTCACGTCCATCATTGCTGAAAGTTTTGTGGATATGAGTCATGATGTCGATAATATCCCGGTGTGCTGAATACAATATTTTGAGATGGCTTCTCTGGTGAGCCTTCTGGTCTTCCTCAAACTCCAGGCCCCTGGGAACAAGAACAGAAACAAACATAATGCAGCCTTTACCTGCAGATCTTTTGAATTATACATACAGTATATATTGTATGTGTCGTTACCTGTACACAGTCTTGTTAACCATTTTAAACAGCAATGTTTGGCTGATCTGACAACAGAGGTTGGATATGGCGACATTCGATTCTTTATACCCATCGACCATCAACTGGACCTGTAGAGTAGAAGAGAGGAGAGGAGAGGAGAGGAGAGGAGGGGAGATTGGGAAACAGCACAGAACCCATTAACATTATATGAAGTTTGATAGTACTGTATTCTTTTTCTGTTCTTTCTTCTCATTACCATCAGATACGGCTGTGGGACATGTTTTAAATTCTGTACCATGTGCTACATTCACACCTACATTTGTGTAATGTGTAAAAAAAAACCTTATCAATGTGCAGGAGACAATCAGTGATGAAGAGGTTGGAAGATCCTGTTGACAACCATGACAGCTTGGTCATCCCAGGCTGAATCTTCTTATCCAGGAAACGAATTCTCTCACGAAACAGCCTCAACTCGTCAGAGGAGAGCGCTCCAATGATCCTGATACACAGATCAATATGAATACAGTCCTTAGTGTATTGATATTCACAATGAGTACCAACTATTCTGAGACTACAATGTGGGCTTTGTAAAACTAACTTGTAATGGACATTAACAGAAGAAGATCAACTGATGGCAGGTGACAGATGATGATGCAGATGATGAGTTTTGCACACTCCTTTAATGTTGTCTTTGTGTTTAGTTCAGCGTTAGTCACCTGTTATAGCCCCTGATCAATAGCAGTGCTCTCTCTCTGAGGCCCATGAAGTCCTCCCTGCGCTGATAAATGTCAGACACATTGATGGGAATCTCAAAGTTCAGTCGATCCCAGTAGTACAGCTCAGCGAACAACTTCACCAGGTCACTGGACAGGAGAATAAACAATGTGCATGTTATGCACTGTATTCCGTCACCAATCTGTGTCTGTGTGTGTGTGTAAGCCTCTGCATACCAATGTGTTGTTGTTTTAAAAGCATAATGCACAAAAACAGACAAACATGATAGCTTTAGTGCCCTTTTGTTTCAAGTTGAAGTGACCCACTTGTCGAAGTTGATATCCAGTCTGGTGGCGTTGTCTTTGCAGCGCACCATCATTGGCTGCTCCAGCCTCTTAAAGACCTCAGGCTCAAGGCCTTGATTCCACTCACTGAAATTCCTCCTCACCACCTCGTCCAGAACCAGAACAGTCTGGCTATATGCCAAAACCACATTTTTGCAACTTTCTGTCTCAGGCATGAAAGGTGACTTCTGAAGCAGCTGGTGCAGAAGGAAAGGGTTTAACAGGTTGTTCTTCTAGTTTGGATGAACATAGTGTACAAAGTGCATGTAAATAGATTCTATGGACTCACCTCCATAGGTCTTTGTATGCGGTTTTTCAGGGCCCTCGCCCAGTGGCTCTCGCCTGCTAGCAGGGGCATGTGGCCAGAAGAAGGCCTTGTCCTCCGATTCAACTCCTTATTGACCATTTCTAGCTCCTTCATAAATATGTTGTACACATAGTCGACCTTCTCATCTGTGGTGCGTTTAATGGCCTGGGATTGAAAATGAAAACAGAGAAAAAGAAGATGACCTACAAAATTTTAATTAAACAGACAAATATGGGAAATCTGACAAGCGAAGGAAACAGACTGTATGAGAAAGAGCCTCATATTGGAAATGGAGAGAGAGTGTTGTGTAGGTGTTGCGTGTTGTGTGAGACCTCTCGTTGAGACATGGGCTTGAAAATGTTCAGCAACCGAAGTCCCTCCTCCACTGTACTCGTCACGTCAAATGCAAAGTTGATTAGTATCTTTAGCATCATCTCCAGGTCCTTTACACATGCGCAGAACCTGCATGTAGACATAGACATTACAATCTCCTTCTTCATGAGTGACAGTAGGATGGAGAGGAGATTGAAAGATGGATTGGTTCAATTTTGCCAGACATATTCAAACTAATATCAAAGTTCTATGTGAGGGTTCATTTAACAACATTGTAAAATACTTGTTAATTTATTTGTCTTTTTGTATGAAACATTTAATACTGATCCCATACAAAGTCAAATGTGACTGGATCAAATAGAAATAAGCCTACCTGTTGAACTCTTTGAACCAGGTGTTGTTCTCAATGTCCAGGTTGTCCTTGTCAACAGAACGCAAGGTCTGCAGGTTGCAGTTGAAGATGCTCTCTATCTCCAGCAGCCTGCTCGTGATCTCTGGCCCTTTACTCCCACCAAAGCACGGCAGGGCCCTCTGCTGACCGTCCTCCCAACGGACAAACTGCTGCTGGCAGTCACATAACTGGACGCAGGGAAGGAAAAATGATATCCCACATGATCAAGTTGGTAAGGATGGATGTATTAAGGTATTGACAAGAATAAGAATGGGAATGAGGAAAGTAATACAAATGTACTGCCCAGCACACTGAAGGATATTGGGGGAAGGAGCATGTTTGAATAGGATTTAGAGATTACTGCATGATTTCAAAAATAATAACAATATTTCAGGGTGACGTCACAGGATTTATAGACAAAATATAAACAATGTGTTTTAACAACAGAGTAGCACTAATGCGACAACAATCTCTGTGTCTGTAAATATTAATATCAGGGTTGAGAAAGACGGTTGTGCATACAGGTGTAGTTGGACATGTGTTTATATCTCTGTGAGAGAGGAAGTCACCTCAAGCAGTTCTCTGAATCTCTGAACAAAGCAATCAACCCGAACAAAAATGCTATGCTGGTCCAGGACCCAGCCTGTCGAAGAATACCTAATGAAAAAATAGAGGGAGAAAAAGACAGAATGTAAGAAAAGAAACTTAACTGACCAATAATGAATAACTGTACTTGAAACTACAATGTCAAGCACTGCTTTTATGATTTAAGACTGTTACAGACTCTAAAGAGACCTGCAGATATTCAAATGAATAGTGTATTGAGGTCCAACGTTGTGCTCTCCTACTTGGTATGAATGAATGAGGCACGCAGGTAAATATCCTTCCAGTCTTGGCAGCACTTGATACAGTCGGTAAGGATTTGCCTGCTGGAGGTCACATAGCCCTCAAAGATCCTGTCCAGAGAGATGCTTCGGAGGCACAGGCAGATGATTTCATTACTCATCTGCAACACAGCAGACAACAAAATATAACACAAGCTTCAGGAGTTTACAACATATTCATATGCTAAACAATGACAAACATTTTCAATATTGCCTCTTGAGATCACATGGGTGGAATTCCTCTCCCTTCACTCGCTCTGTGATAAATCCTACCTGTGAGGACAACACGCTATTACAAAGATGTGGGTACCTTATGGAAGAGAGCCGTGATCCTCTCTCTGCTGTTGTAATAGGGGGAGTTGACCCAGATGATGCGGATGAGGCTTATAATGTGCCGTAGTTTAGGAGCTACTTGACTAGGTGGCAGCTGGGCCAGCTCCTCGCAGGGCTCCTTCAACATGGACAGGAAGGACAGGTTGGACTGGGCTTGCAAAGAGCCATCCTGCACACACACATACACACATACACACACACACAGGGGAAAGCAGAGCAGAGATTCAGAAAAATTATTATATATGATTTCATTTGCTTTGTGACTTTCATGTCTGAACCACAATGCAATTTGTGTTCACATCACAAAAAATGTTTGAGCTGCGCAGAAGTGGAGTTAAGTGATCTCAACTCTACAGATGCATAACTTTCCCTGCAGATCTTGAGTGCCCCACTTAAGTCAATAACTCTGAATAGGGCCCTAAATTAACAAAAAAATCTGACATCTACCCATTGCAACTTAAACCTTTTGAACATTGAACTGATTTGAAGTTTCATTAAGAACTGGCTTCCTTTACCTCCATCTCTTTTGTCATGTTGCAGAAGCGCTGTGCATAGAGAGACTTGGAGAGCTGCAGGATGGTCTGAATGTGCTTGACCTCCGGGTTTTTTAGCTGCTGACTGACACCCAACAGCTTGGCAGAATGGCTTCTCCAGAAATGTATTTCCTCCAGTGGGCCACAAGTGGTCATTTCCATAATTTCCTGGGCATTCATTACCTCCTTGATCTGATCTGTCCAGTGAATCATCACAGCTGGAGGAGGAGGCAGAAACATATGAGAGAGAAGGGGATGCCTGAAATGTTGTCTCGCAAACAAGATTCAAGAGAGGACAATAGGGAATAGGGATGAGTCCAGAGATTCAATAGAACTTTGAAGACGTCATCCTCAGTGAGACAGAGGGAAACACAACACACACTCACGTACATATTCCCAGACTTACTCTCCAGTCTCTGTACAAGCTTCTTATCCTTGCTGGCCTGCTCTGCAGTTTGCTGCATGGCTTCCGTTGGGATGTAAAAAACAGTGTTGCCCACCTTCTTAAATACATTATCTGTTTAAACACATCAGTCATGAAATATCACACAGCAATATCAGATTTTTCAGACATTGGGCTATTCACAAGTTCACAAATCATCACAACAGAATGCAGATTATTTATCTACAGCAGTCATTCTGCTGGCATCTACAGTAAATCACAGAACAAACGTGTGTGACCTTCTGCAGTTGGCAAAATTGTGTACCAGAGTAACAGAGGAGATTAATGTCTGTCACTATTTAATATTGTATAAAGGGAACAGACAGATGATCACAGTGAATCCTCCCTCCTTTCCTCCTTCTCTTAGTTACTGACCTGTGAGTTTAGCTAAGTAGCAGTGCATGTTCATGGTGTAGTGGTCCCTTATGCTCTTCTCCCAGGCTGTGTTGAGGGCCACCATTGGAGAGTGTAAACAGGTCAATTTACGCAACATCGACTGAGTTGAGTTGCCCTGCACAGTGAAAAACTGCACTGCTCTGTCAAACGTCTCCACTGTGATAACCATGCCTGCAGCACGGATAAACACTGTCAGATGCTGTTCCTGTTAAAGAGGGGAGCAGAAGAAAAATGAATATGGGCACGGTGGTATGGAGAGGCAGAGGCAAAGAAGGTAATGGAGGTGAAACAATTCAGGATAAATGTAACGGCAGAGCAGAGAAAGGGCCAGAGAAAATCAGAGAAGTCAAAGAGAGGTAAAAAGACATTAAGAAGAATTAATGGTAGATATGAAGTTGTGACAGTGGAAGACAAGGAAGAAACAATTACAACAATGAAGACAGAAGAAAGACAAAGAGCAAGATCAATCAATTGTAAATGTAAACTAAATATGAGGCATTCCAAAATATGACAACATAATTAAAAAATGTCATTCTGGGATTGTTCTGGTGTCATCATTACCACAAGGGTTATTACAGAACCCTGTACCTGCAAGGGCATGGAGAAATCCACCACCAGCCCCCTTTTGGGGTCCAGGTAAACCACCATGGTTGTGATGGAGGCATGATCAATAAATTGATCCAACGCCTTCTCGTGTCCCTCCGTCCATGAGTCCTTGGTCACACGAGGAAGAGTGACAGAACTGATAAACAATCCCCGCTGGATGTAGGGATAGATGTCGATTCCACATGTGACAGAAGAGAGAAAGTAAAAGGGTTATATTCACCGTCAGACACAAATGTTTTATTTAGAGCCACAGAGGAGAATCTGGTGTAAATTCCTGCAGTTCCCAAGCTGTCAGTTGTAATTGCATTGAGTCAACCGATGAGTACAGTGACTACGAATGTCAAGCACACACCAGTAATTAAATCAAAACATGTTCTGTGAATTGAAAATGCATGCATTGTTGCTTTTTGTTTATATACATTAAATAGTACAGGATCACAATTAAATATTCATCTATTGAAAACGCAACTAATCTATTTGATTTCAATTGTTACTGGCTGGGAAAAACGCCATTATTACTATTTTTTTTATTTATTTTTTTACCATTAACATGGTTTCCAACAATAGGATGGCGACCTTACCAGGGTACTTAAGTTTGGATCAGCCTCCTCCATTCCTTCCAAAGCAGCTTTCTCTGTAAAAAACGCACAAAAACAATGTAAATCATACATTTAGAGACAGGTTCATTGTTATATCTGCTTCACACAATCACAGTATTTAGACTTTCTGATACAGCTGCCCTTTGTTATCAGGCACATCTATACCCACCTCTCCCTCGTCTGTGGTGATTTGTTTTTCTTACCTGACAGAATGAGTCAGTTAATATTTTCAATCCAATCTTATTTGTTTCCTTGTTCGCAAAGTCTTCGAGTGACTCATCTGCTGTCCCCTCCTATTGTCTGAACTTCTGTGCTTTTTGTGCACTTTCATTCATAACATGCAATTTAAAGTGTTTTTTTCAGGACGGGACGGGACTGACAAAAAACAAGATTACTCATAAACGACATAATAAAAAAACAGCAAGTGAAAGACAGTGCCGTGAAAACATTCCCCACTTTCCAAACTTTGTTTTCGTGATAAAATGTCTAATACTACCTATTCAAGCTAGCAGACATCAAGCTAACAAGCGCTTACCTGCCAGGTAGCGTCGCCGTCAAGTCTTCACAAGCTGAACACAATTATTAAAAAATAATAATTAATTACAACCTTGTAAATCTCGGAGAGAACAACTCGGCTGGTTGTATTCTACGTATGTTTTAAATAAAAATAAGGAATGCAATAGACAAGTTATCAAGTTAGCTCCAAAAAAAAAATCGCACGAGCTGAAGTGGGTCGTACATTTCTCCATGGAAACCAAACGCTGAGGGGGAACGGGCACGAGCGCGATCACAGGCACGAGCGAAAAGCGGACGAGCGCGAGACGACTGGAGCGAGCACCTTCATCTAATACAGTTCAGAGTATTATCACTCAAGTTCTGTGATTTAAATTTACCCTAATATATCACTGATAAAATGGTAATACAGGCATCAAAATGGAGGTTTTATTATGGGGGAAAGCTTGTAATGGCAGCATTATTTCTTCCACATATTTGTTCTGCTCAAGGTGCCGTTTAAGTGTTTAAAGAGCTGAATAGTTCATATGATTAATTTATTTTTATCAGAATGCGCTCATTCACCATCACATGGGTGCTTCTGATAACACAATCAAAAGGTTTCCAGCATTCATCATTATGCATCTACTGTACATTTCACTGGTTGCAATACTTCGATTGTCCACTTGGTGGTGGTGGCACTCTGTGATCAGAAATACGTAGCTCCATGCACTCGTGCATTCTCACAAGAAAAAGCCTGCAACCTGGGGGACTGTATTCATCTTTAAACACAATATCCATACATGTGTTTGTATACAGTACATTGTACCTTTTAATAAACAAGAAGTTTGAGTTTAAGGCACAGTTGATACTTGATTTCCTGAGATAATGCATGTTCCTATGACTGACATAAGAAATTGGCTTACAATAGTGACAAAATGGCTTTCGTTGCATCATAGCTATCACTCTGATCCTCTTCGGTGGAATGAACCTCTAAGTGTTTCTATGTCTGTGGGTTTAACCGCAGATGAGTCCTCAAAGTCTAATTGAAGCCAATGTTCCAACCCCTTGCTCCTCTCAAGCAGGATATTATGAATGAAGCAGAGGGAGAAGAGCCTGTTTCTCATATAGGTTACCAACCCTACGAGTGAGAAGGAAGAACATTAAAGTTACATGTGGGATTATCATCTCCATGTAAGCTTGTTGGATGGGTCAAGGAGCTGAACCAGTGTCTGAAGTCTGTGGGGCGTGTGCAGCTGTGTGCACCACCATCTTCATCCAGCTAAAGGATCCAGGAGAGAGGGTTGGTTGCTGTCTATGGACACTGTTTGTTCTGTTGATCTCACACTGCACTGAGCTGTCAGGGTGCCTATCTAGTCGCACTCCTATGGGACAGGAAGGAAAAACACTTTTTTGTTCAGAGACAACTGGATTTTACACATGCAAATCTATAATGTAGTATGTGAATGGGCAGTAATTTGTAGTTCTCTGAAATAATGTCACCATGTTTTCAGACATTGATATTGGCCGCATGCATACAAAGCTATTTAGTTTTATTGTTATTTTGCGCATGTAATAGCCATGGTGAAAACAAATTGCATTGCTACCCAAGCAGCTTTGTATCACTTGTACCTTGGCTCGTTGCTCTAACACAAAGAGAAGTGGTGATATGGAAGGATGCAAATGAATCAAAGGAAAGACAATAAAAATTGACTTCCCCAAACAAACAAATTGTTTGATGTATCACAGTGACATTTCCCCAGTTACAGAGAGGCGTGTCTGAAAAGCAACAAAGCATAGACATTGACAGTCAGGCCTATACTGGTATAATAAATAGCTCCAAATCATGCTGATGAGCATGAGAGAGCAGTGAAAAAGGCGTAGATCGATGCGGCACAAGAGGGATTCATCTGACTAAACCAAATCAATCAAATATTCATGGAGCATTTTGTGCACTTTGTCAAACACAAGTGATACCACATACTGAGACACGGCCAAGGAACGAGCCAAATCTGAGACAGAGAATCAGACATTAGCTGACATCATTCCTTTGTTGACGCTCCCTCCTCAATCATGCAATGGGGGCCTGTCCCTGGCCTGGAGAACGCCTGTGGAAGTTACTGCTCATGCCAGAGGCTTCGCCCAACTGCACCAGGGCTCCTGTGGGATCGACCCCAGGAGAGACAGAGACAGAGAGGGAGAAGACAGAGGGAGGAAGACATTGGAGGAGCATACCCAGTGTAACTCAAACCTGCCAGTGTTGCCCAAACCTGTGTTGGATTTCAAAAGATTACAGTTTCAAAGTGACCGAAATCAAAGGGAATTACACAACTCTGATGTACAATTATTTCTTAAACATCAACTCACACACACAAGTTTGAACTTAGAAGTAACAATAAAGTAACGCTTTACCACTGTGACTCTGCCGCAAGCTCAGGCAGGCATTTTAGTCATCCAAGTCAATCAAATGGAGGCTTATGGTGGAGTGTGCGTGGGCAACAGGCTCCAGTGACAGACAGAAACAACACGGGGAGGGAGAAGGAGAGGGAGAGAACAAGCAATGGGGACTGATGGGATAACAGCTGGTACTTGAAGCATGATGGCTCCACAATGCGACAGACAGCCAACGCTCTGAACAACGGAGGAGCTGATGCAGAAAGTGGAGCCAACTTGCGGTAACACTATCAGCATCTTGTAGAGAGGATTACAGCTGTTCACCTCGCTCACCTAGACAATAGTTGTGAATGGGAGAGGGTGAGAAGGGAATAATAGTTAGAGATGGATGTTTTAGATAATGAGGAGCTGGAGAGAAGAGAGAAGGGATGGCTGTGAGATATTACTAAGGGAAAAAAGGAAGTGGAGAAGAAAGAATCGAGGTAGAAGAAGGAATGACAGGAACAGGAACTATGTGTTTGCATAGAGAGTGCACAACTGTGAAACTTTTGTCAAACGTACTGAGTTAAAATAATCCATAAATCAATGCCAAACATCATTAACAGAGTTATATAAATACTAAGATGACAAGAGAAGAAATCTTGGCAGCAGAGAAATCGTTCTGTGATTACATAAATATTGAGCTGCACTTTGACAAATCGAATTCCCAAAGAGAATAAAGCAAGAAAAGCAAGAGACAGACACCCAAGAAAAGCACAAGGAAAGACAAATATTCGTCATCAATGAGGAGGTTTGAGAGGAAACAACCAGTGTAGACAAGGCAGGAGGCAAATTCACTCATGTACAGCATCAAACGCATTGTAATGCAAAGAAACAACTTCCTTCTATTCAGCTTCATTACTCCTTGAGGGAAAATAATTCTTATTGATGCACCACAGAGCACAACAGAAGGAAATCCTCATGACGGCAGATTGATTTGGAATTTTCCTCTCTCATGTCTCAGGGGCACCAGCAGCGATCTGAACAGTTTATCCAAATCTGTGAGGATGTCCCAGTTGGAGTGAGCCAGCCAACCAGGACAGGGGTTTGTCCATGTGACCCTTATCAAATCCCACAAAACAAACACACATGTATCAATCTGTCAGTCAACCTGTCATCCATCAGTGCATCAACCAACCAGTCACACAACCAACCAACCATCACATCAATCAATCAGTATCAGTCCTGTCCCAGAGGTGTGTTGGGAAATTTTCTGGCTGAAAGAAATCTGAAAGAAAAAAAAAGCTTCCCCTTCCTGTGTTGGTCTCTAAGAGAGTGAGGAAGGGATTTTACAAACTAACACCATTTCTACCCAGCTAGAGCTATGAACTCACTGTGGAATGCCTTTTGGGGAATTAAATGTGTTCCAAGCCTTTGAACAGTAAAAGTGTGTCTTTTTGGATTATCTCCAATCAAATATGATGCAAACAAGAAGCTTGTGTGTTCTGTGTTCTCTCACCAGTCCTCCGTGAAGAGAGAAACATCATCCGTGCTGTGTTTGCCAGCCACCTCCAGGATTCTGGCACACATCAGGAAGCAGAAGAGATTCTAGACATGTGTGGACCAAAACATGTGTATGTCTACAATAGAGGTCACACACACACACGTTTGTCTCCGCAGTAACACCAGGAGTCACTGTATGTTACAGAAGGACAAACAGCTCTTTCAAGGACATGTGCACTCCAAAGTTCCAAATATACTCTGCCTGCTCTGCAGCTGTAAGGGGACATTATCTCTCCAAGATCAAAGGCCACAGGTTTTGACCCTTAGTTCTTTAATGCTACTTGACTCATGCTGCCTTTCTGTTGAGGGAAAAAACTTTCTTTTTGCTCAAGGACACGTCCGCCTATTGCTTCTGTAGCATTTAGGGCACATGACGCCACGTCTCAGCTCAAATAAGGATCAACTCAATTCATCTGACTCATGTGAGACTGCATGTTTAACACTGCAAAGCATGCAGAGGGACATCCACAGTCATGGATACTACAGTGTGTACATGCAGTCTATCTATCTATCTATCTATCTATCTATCTATCTATCTATCTATCTATCTATCTATCTATCTATCTATCTATCTATCTATCTATCTATCTATCTATCTATCTATCTACTATCCGTCAGCATCACTGTAGTGGAAATGAGTCTCTCTCTAACCCATAAGTGCACTATGACATCATACAGTTCTTCCATCCATTATCTATACTTGCTGATGCTGTGCAGGGTCTCAGGGGGGCAGGGCCTATCCCAGCATTCACTGAACAGAGCAGACCCTGGATATTGAGTCTGGTAAGTGTTACTATTTTATAGTGTGAGTGGAACAGTGCCTGAACCTGCAGCTTCATGTTTGTGTTCACATTAGTGAGCTTAGCACAACAAAACTTATGTTTACATCTAAAACATTGATGAAATGTGAGAATAATTCAATAAAACCTCCTTAACTCTTGCTTCCTCTTCATTTCCCTCATTGTGTACTTAACTAATTAGTCCTCCCGTTCACACACACTTTCCTTCCCTCTCTCTTGCTCTGCCTCTGCCTTACTATTCCTCTATCTCCTCATTCACTCCATTATTCTCTTTCCCCAGTCATCTTTCTCTCTCTTTCAACTCCTTCCACCTTATTCTTCCCACCCTTCTTCTATATTTCCTCCTTCCTCCTCTGCCTCATCCTTTTCCATCCATTAAACTGTCCCATTATTTGCTCTTCTTCCGCCTCCTCTGTCAGCTTGACCTACAACTACACTACTTCTTCTCGTACGTCCTAATTTTGGAAAGCAAAAAGGCAAAAGAAAGGTCAGTAAAATGCATTTAACAAGATGCGGAGACAAAACAAAACACAGGCAAGTGAGACACACAGACACACAGCTGCATTAAGAAACTTACCTGTCACCACCGGGATTTAAAAATTTGTTAATGTGAGTTCTCCAATCAAATTCAATGTATTTGCTGTTGCACTTTTCTGAATTTTGTGGCATATATTGCAATTTGTTTTTACACCACGCTCCTTTCCACTTCACTCTCCCGCTATGTTTAATAATAGTTAAACCAGGAGAAACAAAATGTTAACATCTGCTATTTCCCACTCTTTTCTCTTTAGAATATTTCATTTTTCATTGTTTGTACAGATGTTTTTTACCAACTTTTAAATGAGGTGATAGGAAACTAAACATCACAATTTCTTCCTCACATCTTCTTCACTTCTGTTTTACGTCGCAATCAATACTGGCTGCACTGTGGGTGTGTGTGGGGTGACTCGCTGAGCTGAATGGGCTTCAGTCATAAATGTGCCAGTCTGCTCCGTGACAAATGCCTTTCTCCGCTTCCTCACACACAATTTTGATCATCTTTGCAAATTATGCGGTAAATATGCGGTAAACTTGTAAATTATGCAGCATGTGGAAAATTGCGAAATTGAGCGATAACTTCAAGCAAAATGAGAACGGTTTGTGAAGTAAACCAGTTGAAATTGTGTGGTGTTTTGCTGGAGGGTGGCGGGGGGTGTGTAGGCTTGCCTCGAGTGCCAATTCCACCAAACAAAACACTCCAAAGCAAAGGCTATTTCTAACTTACTGAAATGCTGAAGCTAATGTTGAGGCATTTCACGTGTCATCAGGCAGAATCATTTACTTATGGGGCGATGAAAACCAAAGGCAGCCCTCTGAAGGCAGCGTTTGAACTCATCAGGGACGTCCCTGCCTAAGGACCTGGGAGTTTTTGGTGGCTATAAACATGAATCTATCAAATCTATTCTCATATAAATAAACTGTAATTTAAATTCATTTAATCAGCGACTCTTAGGTACTTAGATCTTAATACTAACACTTGAACCACAATGTCACTCATTCTATCACAAAGTTGAACTATAAATCACACTTCTGGTTTTTTAGCTGATAATAAACAGAAAAATTGGATCTTTATCCTAATATTGATTTTACCACCTACACAGACTAGACACAGACACACACACACACACAGCGTGAAGTGACAGCAATGTGGTGGAATAAAAGGTAAGATGGTGACTTGTAGCTGTGCTGAGAGTGACATTAGTGGGATATCAGAAGGAACTGCTAAGTCTGGTTAGGGACTGAGGACTGAAAGTTACATTCAACGCAAGGGAGGAGGACTCAGAATGCAGGGCCACACAGGAAATAAGAGAAAAGCAGCCGAATGAAGAGAGACTCACTGACTCACAGAAAAAACAAGGCTTTGGGAAAACACAATTAAGAGGAAACAGATCTCAAATATCAGGCGTACAAGCCACAGGACAAAGAGGTGTTAACACAAATACTGCAGCACAAACGTCTCAGGGGATAACTAACGCAATGCAACTAGAACTTCAGTAGACATAAATCACGGAGGAAAAATCAGTTGACAAAACATGAAGCAGATAAACATGAAAGAAAACCAGCATTACTTCAACAAGAATCACAAGACTAACAAACCATTCACAAACAGCAAGGAAATGGGGATAGATAACACAAACACAGATAAACAAGGCTAACCAGACACGAGAATTACACAGAACACAAGAACAAGAACCAGACAGGAACCAGAGTAACAGAGAACACAGGAACAAGAACCAGGCTGACACGGAAGACCAGCCTCATGCAGAACAGAGCAACAAAACCAGAAGAAACCGCCAAAACGGCGAGAGGAAGACTCAGACTAAATACACACGGCCCTGCTGACAAGGGGAGATCGTCCTAAATGTCACGCTGTGGCTACATTTGAGCAGGCAGCTGATTGAAGTGGCATAATAAGGAGGAGGTTGGGGGCGAGAGAGCCATGGTGAAAGAGAAAGAGATGCTGGGGGGGGGGGGGGGGGGGAAAGGTCAGGGAGACCAAAGAAGTAGAATCTGTCTGGACAGCGCACACTGGGAGGAAATTGGTCAGAGAGAAGAAAGAGAGAGAGGAGAGGTCTTGTGGAGAAGGAGCAAAAAGCTGTTTTGAAAAGAGCGAGGAAGATAAGAATGATGATGAGCTCCAGAGGGACAGAGAAACAGTGACAGAACAGAAAGATGACTTATTCACTTCTTCTCTTTTACCCACTTGCAATCACTGGTGGTTTCTAAATGGGCTTTATATTTTATGATAGGATATACTTTCTAATGTTCTTTTCCCCTTTATGAGCTTATGTAAATGAAAGGGAAGAGAGAGCAATAGACAGAAACCTAATGAAGTCTACCAATAGCGGAAAAAAAGAACACGCAAGGTTACATTTATTGCAGGAATTGTGTGTTGCATTGCACAATACTGAGGTTTCCATTTTTGCTGGTCCAAGCCGTCTGCACTGGAAAAGAAAATCACCAATATCCGTGATCATTTCTTGAAATCTACAAAAGCCCCTGTTTTCTGGAAACATGGTAAAATGTTGACTGGCGTGTGTGTGTGTGTGTGTGTGTGTGTGTGTGTGTGTGCGCGTGTGTGTGTGTATGTGTGCTACATCATTTAACCTCCATGATTTGACCTTCAGGCAGATGGACATGGCAGACAGTGAAACTTTGCCAATGGTCTCCAGCAGGAAGTCTACCTGTTTTCACTTCTGCCTGATGTTTTTCAATACATTTATATTTGGTCTTTGTCAAAAGCTGACTAACATTTTGATTTAAATGGCCTCCCCTGCTGGAAATATCTCAAGGGCAAACAGAGAGGAAAAGAGAATACAGAACAGTGGAGAAGTGTTTCTTTGTTCCGTAACTTTCCTTTGCAGCTGTCTCTGTGATTGATTTCCACAGCCAAGTTATTCTTATGGCAAAATGCGTTCCTGTTGTTCCCTTGGTTTCCTCTCATCCATCGTCTCTTTGGGCTCTTACATCACACATGCTGACATAATTACTGCCGAGTTCTACAAGTCACGACAATCCCATTAACCTTAATACGGCCTATTTCAGCCAATCATGAGTTACAGTTTGATCAAAGTTAGTTCCATCTTCACTGGGAGCGACATGAGACAGGATCTGAATGCCTTTGTGGCCGTACTTGTGCTGTCACTCAATGGACCTGTAGTTGTGTGATGTTTGACCCATGGTTTTGATATGTGACATGTAGAGCAAAGGACTTATTATCTCAGGAAAAGCATAGATAGTCATCCATCTTCAGAGAAAATGAGACGACGCCAGGAGTGCAAGAACTACTTGAAATAATTGACTTGTTTGTGAGTCACAAGGTAAGACGATTGATAATCATCCGTTCCTTGAGGGCCACAAGGTTGGCAGCAAAGACAAAAACAGAAATGAGGCCACATCCCCATGATGCTCTCTGATCAGATTGCTCAGTGGGTGGATAAGTCTTCATCTGTCCTGGTTATGTGATAATACACTTCTGCTTCACACATGGAGTCTTTGCTGCTATACTGGATGCTACACAGATCACAGTAGATTTGTACACACACCCGTCCACCCAAAAAGGAACGAGAACATCAAACCCCAAAGGAGCTTAATCACTATTGTCAGAAATATCTAACACTGGTGATTCTCCTCAGAATGACTCAGCAGTGCTGCCATTCAGGTTTGGTGAGTATTCAGCCATTGCAGACAAATCGTCAATTCTCTAACAGAAGACTCCAGATCCTCTCTCTGCCAGCACACAGTTATTGTTCAAGATCAATCAATAAACCCCAGGATGAAAACACACAAAATATCCTTCAAGATTATTGCAACAGAAACGCCAAGGGGATGTGACAACAACTTTTTTCTATTTTGTGTGTGTGCTCTTACACTACACTACAAACAATGTGTTGCTGTCTAGTTAACTATTCATTTGTCTTCTCTACACTCTTGATTCCCTCCCTCCCACATGGCTCCGTCTCCCTCCATTTCCTCAGTCCTTTCCTCGTGCAGCACCCCTGCTGTCTCTCAGCCAGTCGTCTCTCTTGGCATCCTCCTAGGTGAACTCTTTCCCCCGTGGAATCATCAAGATGGCCTGCAGAAGTGTCTCTACAATTGCTGAGGGACGGCCACATGAACTGAGCTCAGCCATGTCCGTCTTGTTTACAGTCTCCAGAGCCTATGAGCATTTGAGAGGGAGGGAGAACGGGCAGATGGAGGGAGGAAGAGCACAACACATGCTGAGTCATCGGTGATGTAGGGTGAGGTTGGTGGCTGGTGAGGCACAGACTGACAAATACATGAATTCATTAGAGTGGCTTAAATTCACCGTTCAATTAGCTGATTGCTCATTAATAACTGCATATGCCCATTTTCACACACACACACACACACACACACACACACACACACACACACACACACACACACACACACACACGTAAGAGGCCTATTTTTCCTAATTCTGTCCGACAACATTATCAGACCAGAAGAGAACAGCTTGGCCACCTAATCATCACCAAGGATGAAGTTTCAATATTTGCCTTTTCTGATGTCAAAGCTTTGTTTGAGCTTCTGTTTGAATGATGATGTTATTAGCTGGCAGTGCACTGTGATTTATGAGAAGTGGTGCTCATCACTCCGTTCCTGGAACTCAGCACCTGCTTCCCTGGCCTCCTCCAGCTCCACAGACGTGGCCTTAACCTTCTCCTGATGAGTCTGTGATCTTGAGGAGGCCACTGCGCAGCTTGCTCACCTGCTCCCCCGACTCAATGAACGTGTCAGCCTAGGTTGACAACACACACACACCAACACACATGAGTGACAGAGTGATTGTAACAAAGACAGGTGTTTGGTGAATTGAGTGGAGTCAGACAGAGACATGAAGAGTGACTGCAGAGGGAATTGTACAACTGGAAATGAATAGTTTGCAGTACGCAGTTGTACTCAACAGTTGTTGTTAGCTCTACGGCCCGGTCAGAGCTCTGATGGCGGTCATCTCATTGTTATTTTAATTGATATTTCCTCTATTTCCAGCTGTTTTGCTATAGTTGATATAAACAATGAGAGAGTGAGAGTTATTTAGAGTTAATTGAAACTGAAATAGGTTTGTCCATTTTACTAATTCCTTTTTTGCTTACTGAGATAAACTGAGACGAACCATTGTGACCAGGCTATTGCTCTATGACATTACGCAGCAGCTGAAGCCAAATCAAACCTCTAGAAAAGGGCTAGAAAAGCCTAATGTGAAATGAAGTCTGAGGAGTCCAGAGACTTGCAAAGGCAATTAAAGTCAGGTCATGTTTACTGGGCACGAAAATGAAAGCCTCCTGATGTGGAAAAGTGAAAAAAGGCTCTCTCTCTTCCTATTGGGCCGGCTCAGGTCAATGCCTTCATTGCAGACCGTCTTCCTCTCCCCTCCTCTCCCTCGTTTACCCACAGGCCGGCTCGCCTCAGGGCTTTGATCAGCCAGATGCTGTTTTTTAATGTTATTTTGGGGCTTTTTTTAGCTACTGAAGTAAGAGAATAAACCTTGATGGAATGCGGGGAGGATGACACACAACTAAGGCACCTTCCTTACCAGAATCAGAACAGGAACCTTGCAGCTAGGTGGTACACGTTTTAAACAGAGATTACCCAGAGATGCATCTAATAGGACTCAAAAACAATGACATACAATAACACCAACAATACATTGCTAATAAGACTTCCCTAGCATAAAAACACGAAGGCTACCATCTATACACACGGTTCTCAGGTTGTGCCCAGGACCTGTACAGTGCATTATTGAGTTTAGCTGGTAATTGGTATGGTAAGGTTCCATGAACTTTGGCAATGTGATAAGGGTCCTGCTAGCAGCGAGTCATGCAGCTGGTCAGGGGACCTGAACGCCTGGTCACCCAGAGAACGGTGATTAGCTCTGAGTAATGGTGCCTGCCAGTCCAATTAGTGGCATTATGTGTGACCACTACCCTGTGCCACTAATTACAACCAGGCTGGGAGTGTGAGCCAGTCAGAAACAAGCAGAAAAGAGATGTGTTTTGTAGCAATGTGTGTGTGTGTGTTACATCAGACAATGTCTCTCTGTCTGTGTGCGTGTGTGCGTGTGTATACAGCTGACCCTGTCTGCCACAGCATCCACCTCGTCATTTCCAATTACAGTGAGCCTCAGGTCTTCACGGCAGCATCAACCGGCTTACTAGACCTCATTTGCTCAACACAGAGCGTCAATCAGCCGCTAATAAGCAGACGTGGTGCAACACAGCTCCTGGTCTACAGGAACGCTGAGGAGCAGCCACGGTCCTGCAGTGATGTCCTGTGACGCAACAGGAAAGACAGAATTAAGAATTTGCAACTGTGATAGATGAGTTAGTTGACTTTGGAAGAGATGTCATCAATAAATCCCTGTGTCTCTACTTTCAGTCTGTAATCTGTAGTCAACTTGCCAACAGAGAGCTCCAGGAAATATCAGAGAAATCTTTCACTATTATACTCAAACAGAGAAAATGATATTTATATGCAGCCAGAAATCAATGCACAGCCACTATGCTAAACAGTCTTGGTAAACAACATCAATTTACATTAAGGCTCTTTTGTTGTAAAGTTCTGGGATTTTCTAAATCTTTCTAAATGCTGTTTTGGCAGTGATGGTGCAGTTGTTGCTGTTAAACTAACCGGACAAGCAGCTGCTCCCTTTCCTCCCCAGCCTTGCTCAGTGATTGCAACAAAGATGCTCACACTTCCCGCACAGTAACCTTTCCACAGGGTTTGATTCATTGTTTCATTAAACACCTCAAAGCCTTTCAGCAGCACATTCATGTTCTCCTGCTCACTGCTCAGGTACTTAAAGAGCTCAAACGTTGGACTATTGTGGAATTCTGAAATATGGATGCGGTGTGAGGTGAGTAATCAGCCACTGGAGGAACCACAACCTCAAGCTTTTGTTTTTGTGTTTTCTCTCTCTGCATTATTCACATGTCCTTCATTATTGCATTTGCATATGAAAAAAAGTCTGTCTCTACAATCTTCTATGATAGGACTAACACAATGAGTATTGGATAATATTTAGAGCTTTTCTATAGTATATAACATCTTTATCAATAGATACACAGACATACTACAATGAATTTTAAGCCCTTTTAATGCCCTGGACCAAAGTAATAAGACAGAAGCCAGATTCAAACAGGCACTGGATGAGGACATGAGGTTTTCTATGAAATATGAGGTCTTTCAAATGCATACAAACCACTTCAACTCCACTTCCTTTCACATCTTCTGCCAGAGGTCCCATTTAAGTGCACAGAGTATCACTCGCATGCAAAAACCTGCGTGGCGATGCAACAGTCATTAAGAGGAACATCTTTGGGAACCTCGTGAAGACGAAGTCCCCTTTATTCTATTCTCTGCTAGTAGTGAGCGTAAGGACGAGTTGATTGTCGTGTGTAAAGTGAAAGAACATGTTGAATTAATCAACACCTCCTCCCACTGTTAGAGCAACAACTGATGAAGGTAAAGTTGGTGTAGAGCAGATGAAGAGGTCCTTAAAGCGCTGAGGCATTGTGCAATTCATACTGAGCTCCTTTTCTTTTTGTGAGGAGACGTATGTGCACAGTTGTACCCGACTAATCAGCAAACAATTTCACCTCCTTGTACGCGGCAGCACAACTGAGCTGTGTTAATGTGCTCGTGTCCTTTTGGAACGAGAGCATGCAGGGTTTGTTTTCTCCAAGACTGAAAAACAGAAAATGAGCGGATGGGGGGCCGGAGAGGAAGGCGTATATTTTTCTCATTTATAAAGGAATTCATCTTAGGACAGAGTGTCAGGCGCTACTTGAAGTACTTCCCAATAGACTCATACAGAGCGCAGATTGCTCTAGATAGCAATTGAACATGGAGTGTATAGCCACCGCATTGCAGTGTTTTCCTGCACGCATCGTTCCTGGAAGAGGGATTTACAAACTAACAGGTGGACAAAAGCATCATGTTATAGGAATGACATTGCTTTTCTAAAACAGCTAATTATCCAAAGCTTGTCATGGTCTTAGTCACTGATTCACTCACACACCTCTCAGCTCTTCATCTAGAAGGTAGATGAAAGCCACCAGGAGATGTTTTTTTCTTTTTAATGCTTGAGTGATTTCATGATACGAAAACAATTTAATGCAAATTTGTCTGCAACCAAAATCTTCTTCAGACAATAAACAGTCAGTCAGTGCAATCAAATCAATTTTGCGCGACATACAGCGACCCCGCGACCCACTAGAGGATAGGGGTTGGATGATGGATGGATATAGATGTGTCACATGAGATGGACTAGACATATAATAACTGCCATGCAACAGTTTGAAATATTCATACACTATTGACGGTCATTAAGGTGGCAAAGACTGCAAATCCATGAAACTCAAAATGCTGCAAAATCTTCATAGCGACTGTCTGATCATAAAGGCCTCGGGAAAAAGTTTAGCCCACAACGGTTTCACTCAGTTACCCCAGAAACCAGCCGCTGGAGGGTTTGGATGGAGCCAAATTTGGAATGAAATGAGCTTCAAGGAGATAAAGTCTCCAGCCTTTACAAGTCAAATTTTCTGGTTAGTAAGCAGGACTACAATAACAATAATAATAATAATAATAATACTAATAAGGGAATACATTTTCTACGTGCAGCTTTAAGAATATGCACATGCCAGCTTTAGTTTCACACTGCACCCACAATAATTACACATTTAGATTGAACTGGAAGCCATTGCCGTAATTGTTACTGTTCTGTTTGCAAAGACATATTGAGGAATTTAAAGTGTGAAGCTGGCGGTCATTGAGCCAAAAAGTCATTAGCAGGCGGTCAGAGAATATTCTTAATAAATCTTGGGGTTAATTTAGGTAAACAACATTATCAGTCCCCTGCAGTGTACACCACATGTAAATAAGCTTTAGAATGGAACATTTGTGGTTTCCCCTTTGTCCCTTAAACACTACCCCTGTGCCAATGAGCAAGGCATTGAGCCTTCTGCTGCTCTGGTGGTGCTGATCAGTGAGCAGTAGCAGATGTGTTTGGCTGTAAATGTGCGAGGTGCTGGAGTGTGTGCTCAGTCAGCCTGGCCTGGGCACATGAAGAGTTAAAGAAAAAAGAAAACTTGATTATCTGACAGATGAATTAATAAGAATGACTTATTCTTATTCGTTGCACATTCAAAACTCCAATTTGTTGGCATTGAAGAGATTCAGTTGGAAGGGAGCTACTTGGAGCAGGAGACCAAATACAAAATGACAGCGAATAACTGTGACAAATGGCATCTGTGAGAAGAGTTCCATTTAGAGGGGATCAGCAACATAAGGCCAGCAGGCTGAGACAATTCATATTCTACGCTCAGACAGCCCAGCAATATAACTCACTGCAATTATCAACTACATGAATGCTTTTGTATAATCTGAGGCACAACTGTATCTTTGTGTCTTTTATGTTGTTTTCATATTACGATCTCTTTTCACAGAACTAGTAGAGCCTAGAGTGGAGAGGAGGGGAGAAGCCACAGCAGGACAGAGGAGATGTGAGTGAGGCCAAGTTACATCAGGACAGGGCGGCGATCTAATCTGCTTTCATTTCCGCCTTTTGGTTTAAGAGTTATTTGTTTTAATTTCCAGACGTTTGGGTTATTTCCTGGGTAAAAGATTGTAGGGTGACAAACTGCCACGCTCCCTCAAATTGTGTGTGTGTGTGTGTGTGTGACGCTAGTGCGATACACCCTCTCTGAACTCCCGCTTGCCTTTCTGCTCTGTGATCCCGACCTGGAATACCAGGGGGTCACAGCACTGCGGGAACACATGCATATAGACAAGTAAAAAAGTGGATATGACAACTCACATTTGTACTCAAATGCAAGTTCACGTGTGTGTGGTACTTCCCACAGTACCACACACACACACACACACACACACACACACACACACACACACACACACACACACACACACATGCACGTACAGTCGGAAAAGAGAGAATGATCTGAAAATGGGGGTCAACATCCTTAAGATAATTTAAATAAAGCCAAACATTATGGAAATAATATTTTTTTTATTCACACCATTCCTATCATTGCATCTTATCACATCACAAAAATATATAAACATGGAACTAACATGTTTCTATTCTAACAAACCAATAACCAGGGTCCTTGTTTCCTTTCAAAGGGACTTGAGTGGACATGTGTTCACACCCATGAACCTCAGCTGACACAAAAACACACATAGCCACAAAAAAGCTCAATCCATTAGTGGAGAGTCGATGCCTGTGGTTTCTATAGCGATGCATGGCTCTTTGTCTGCAGAGGCTTGCAGTCGAGCCTCGTATTGACAGCCGTATGGAGCGAGCGGCGTTCGGCTCTGAGAGGCCTTTTTCCATCCGATCTACAGGGTAGCTTTTAGCTGCACCTCATGCTGCGTGCTTTAAAGGTGTTTTAAAGTGGTCTGGAATCACAAAACCTGCATAGAACAAACAGCAAAAAGACACTGGAGAGGGAAAGAAGACAAAGCCCAGGTATTAGTTGTGCTGATGCTCTGGACTGAATGGACAGAAAGTAACACGGTGGAGTCGAACACGCTGTGTAAAGGGATCCGTGCGGTGCTGTGTCTGGAAAACAGCAGGCAATGTTTGTGTGCGAGTGCTTGTGTATGAGTCCTCAGCCAACCTGGGTTTGCCACAGTGCCTGGCTCATGGGCACTACAAATAGGTCACAGTTGAGTCTTCATGAAGCTCCCTGGGGAAATCACCTGACACACACACACACATGGAGATAAACATTCATATCTCAGTCTGCAGTCATTGATCCATCTCTTTAATCTTTAAAGTCCACTGGCACGGCAATGAATAATTAAACCCCAGTTCATTACCTAATCTATCATCATATATCTACGGCCATTTTTAGATGCTGACCCGTACTGTAATGTATGGACCAATTATAAACCCCTATTTCCGTCTTGTGTTTGTGTTTGTTGCTGTATAAGCTGAGCAAACAGGACGTTTACAGTGTGACAGGTTTGTGTTTACGCTGTCATTCCTAATTGTGGCTGTTTATTGTATTTGCACAAGAGCAACAAAAAGGAATAAACCTCACAGTGGTAAAATATGACAATGACCAAAACAACAGAGATGGGAGGCAAACACTCCTAGGGGGCTCATAAGGACTTCTCACCTGTGATATCACTGTGCCTCTCTGAGCTGAGCTTTCTCATTACAGCTCTGTAATGACCAGGAAATGTGCCAACACGCAGGCTGCTACACTGTAGGCTGCAGGGAACCAATGGTGAAGGTGTGGTCTGTAGTCTGTGGAGACCGTGACTCCACAGAGGTTAAATCCTTGGCATCCTCACCAGTCTGTCAGAACTCATTACTGCAGTGTAGGATCCCCTGAGTGCAGATGTAAATCAGGCAATGGGAGAACTTTACAACACTCTCAGTCAACCACAGACAGCCCAGCCTGATTTGTTTCGTTGCTGGGGGACTTTAACAAGGCAACCCTAATGTCTGTGCTATCTCAGCTCCCCCAGCATGTTACATGAGAAACAAGAGGGAATAATACACTGGATCATTTATATACAAATATCAACAATGGATACACTGTGGCCCCCTTACCTCACATTGGCAGCTCTGCCTACAGGCCCTGGGTGAGACAGGAGCTACTCGTAGTGCAGGACATCAGAGTGTACAGAAACAGGTGGCTGTTCCATCTCTACAGGGCTGCTTTGAATTCAAGGCGTCCCACCAACAACTCCTGGCTAACGGGGGAGGTTATTGCTCCTTGCTGAGGCGTTATGATGACACGGATACATACAATACTGCAAGAAACGAACCAAAAAGAGGAGTTAGAGAGGCTAAAGGAGTATATCTCCAGTCATTTCACTGACACCAAGGACACAAGGGGGTTCCAGACAGCTACAGGCTACAAACCTGGAGCATGAAAAAGGACAAATAAAGGAATGTTGAATCTTGATCTTGAAACCGAAGAAGCCTTTTGGATGAGCGGTAAAACATCTTCAAGCCTTTACTAGGATGACTGAGATCCTGCAGAGACATGACACCAATGTTCTGACCCATGCATGCCTACTTTCCATTTATGCTCATTGTTTTCAAAAGCACATCTGTGATCTTGTTTCCATTTCTTTTTCAATGTGTATAACGCTCGCGGTGCTAGACATTACTTTATATTCATTTCCACGTGATGTAAAGACTAAACGTGCAGACACTGGCAACACAGAACAAATGGTCAGCAGGAATGTTAAGGACAAATGATTCATAATGTACTGTAGGGGCTCAAATGTGAGCAACAGCATTTTGACTCATTTGACCGCACGCTGCATATCTTATTGAATTTCACACAAAAAACAGAAAAATGTGCTGGAAGAGGGAAAACATAAACTTTCCCCTGAGAGCATAGTAGAACATCTGATACTGTCACTCAGTGAATAAAAAATTAGTTTGCTATTAATACAGAGATTTCAATATAAAAGGTCATTCATTGAACGTTATATGGGGACTTGCTTATCTCTGCTACATAATAAACAAAGCCAGGTTGTTATTTGGACCATCTGTGCACAAACAAGAACACCTTTTATGTTTCTTGTGTTTGTTTTTTCTTACACAGACCTAAAAAGCAAAAACCTGCCCGGTCGTGTTTGTAATGAAAAGCTGATGAACCTTAGCTTGCATCATTTTCTTCCCAGACTATTGATTAGTCCATGATAATATCAGCTAAAACGCTGTGGGAACTGTCATAACTTTACAATAGACTTTAATTGAGTCATTATATTTGGACAAATAGATTTCCAATAAAACTGTCAACCCAGCGCTGATGTATTTGCTACATAACGATCAATACCGCTATTATGCATGGAAACTCTCCAAAGAATAATGTGCACATATGAAGATGGAGCTACAGTACGTGTTATTGTAGTGTGTGAAAATGTGTGTATTCCATGCTTACTGAGGGAGGAATACCTGGGAGATTTCACACCGAGATAAAAACGGGACTGCAGCGCTGAGAAAGTATTGATATTCAGATTTCCAGCTGATAATATCACAAGTCTGCAGGGGACAAGAAAGCAGAAAACTTAACAGAACTTGAAAGAGAGAAAGAGAAGAGGGCTGATAGGGACGCAGGGGGAATATTACAGCTTTAAACTGCGACATTATGAGGCCTTATTATCACAACGAACAGAGCAGAATGAGAGAGTTTGACCTGGACTGTGAAGAGACAAAAGCAGAGATAGTTCAGTTCAAATGTCAAACCTCTTTTAAATTGTCTTCTAAAGTTTAACCCATTACTGTGCCTTATGTAAAGCACTTTGAACAGCCTTTGAGTCTGACAGGATACTAATGCATACATTCTGCAGGTTTAGCAGGCAAGCCAATGGAACACTACAGCAGCACATCAGTGCATCAACCAAAGCTTTGTTACTATAAGGTCAGGCTGGGGTTCATCAAGAATTGTTGTTTCTAAATTATATAATGGGAATTATAAGCAATTTGGGGGTCAAGTTAAGGTCACGGAAACAACTTACAATCATTTTGTGGATGAAAAGATTTTGAATTGAGCTCAAAACGTCAAACCAAGATCAGGATCACTGGAGCCAGGAGCATTTCCCTTAAGATACCAGATGGGTACAATGATGATGATGTGCAATGGTGTCCGTCTCATCCTGTGTTATTGTCTGTACCTTGGAGATATCGCTTAGATTGAAGAGGTCGTGTATCTTGGTTGCTGTAGGAACAAAACGAGCTGACACTTGGGCTCCTTCTCCTCCGTTCTTAATCTCCTGCAGTGTCTGGTTGAGCCACACAGTCTGGGAGTCCTACATGGAAGGAGGAGGACAGGACATTATACACATCTTGTAAACAACACAGCCATAACAGTAGGACCTGATACTATAGTTTAATAATCTGTGAGTACTTATACTATTATTGTACTGTATGGATTTGCAAACTGTACCTGTAAATTGAAGTTCTTAAGAAAACTCAACTAAACCAAAACCATTCCCCTGTGCATCTTATGATTAGTTTCTGTTCATTAGATTCTTATGAACAGTTGGTGAAATTGATTTAGAGATCCATGAGTACAATTTATAAAGTGAGAGAATGTTTTGTAAATACATGGATACAGAATATTAAACACAGGAAATGAGTTTCAATATCTGTGGGTCCAAATCTGCAAAAAAAATGATTTTCATGTCCCACCAAATCTCTCCTGCGTCCAATGGGGCTCGGTGGAACTTAAAATGCAATCACACTATCAAAGGGAAACGTAAAACAGAACAGGCGGAGGAAGTGGGAGGAAGGACACACACAGATGAGTGTAGATGGGAAGTAACAAAGCCATTTTGTGTTGTCAATTTCACATATTCAAGGACCAAGGCAACTCTATCAATGTTTATTTCCTGAATGCAACATGGCTCGGGCTTATTTGAAAAGCAAATCTATCGTGCTCCTTTGTGGCAGCAGATGAAGCAGGGTAGAGAGGAGGGAGAGTGGAGAGATAGAGGGGTGGAGGGAGGGAGTGAGGGAGGGGGGGGGGGGGCAAATAAGGGGCCTAACGGAGAGTAAGAAAAGAGTGCTGGGGACAAGTGGTGAAGGTAAGATGGACCAGAAAAGGTTGATAGGAGGACAACAACAGAGATGAAAGACTGCCAGAAAATTGAAAAAGACTGAATAGAGACAAGAGGTGAGGTGGAGGGAGAGAGTGAGCGAGCGAGCGAGCGAGCGAGCATGGAGAGGTGGGAGCACGGAAAAGTACAAACTACCCAGTGAAACAAAAAAGACAGAAAGAGGCAAGCAGGAAAAATGAGAGCAAGGAAACATTTCAGGCATCATTTTCTCTGGGGTGTTGGATTCGAGCGAGAGTGCCTGCAATTCGGCAGTAGTTATCATTATTGTCACGGATATAATCATAATCAGGGTAATTCCAGTGAGGCAGGTTAGAAAGGCGGATGGCAAAGGGTGATGAAGGAGGATAAAATGTCAGACAGGAGGAAGAAGAACAGCACCCGGAGCAAACATGGAGACATTAGGATGAGAGAAAGACACCGGAGGCAGAGGATGTAGGAAAGACACACGAGCCCTGCCCTGATGGTGTCATTTAGAAAATCTGGGTACATTAAGACAACAATGAGCGATGGAAGGGAATGAAAGAAAAACATATTAAGTTTTCTTGGTGGAGGAACAGTAAAGCTGTGCGCAAAAAAATAATCAATCTTTTCTTTCTATGACCCAGCTGAGATTATTCAATTACAAATCCATTTGTAAATCCTTGTCTATGTAGGGGCTAATGAGCTCCTTTAAGTTATTTTCGGCGGCTGTTCTAATGAAATATTGCAATGCATTTAAAAATCAACCAAACGTGTTAAATGAAAAACAACCGTCGCCCTGTCAGGAGGGAAACGGAGAGAGATGATCCACGGGAGTTCAATGACAGAAAGCTTGTTTTGATGAAGCTGAAGTGAGAATGCAAGTGAGTCGTGCGCCCACCAGGGGGCGCTTCACACGCAAGCAAGAACACAGCCTACTAAACATCAGGAACAAACATATAGCATAAGACATCTGTGCAAGAAAAGACCAGAAAATTAAAGCTGTGACAACTTAACAACTTCCCAGTCAAACACACACACACACACACACACACACACACACACACAAAGAGAGGTAATTACAGACGGTAATTAAGAGGTAATTATTGCATAGACACTAAGGAGTGTCTACGTGAGACCAAGTAATTGATAATGTCTTCATCTGACACACGTATACAGGTAGACTTTGCTCAGTTCTACTCTACAAACCCCTGCCCTCCCACCCCCCCTAATAATATAGTATAATGATCGTAAATCAATTGGGAGAAATGGAAGACTGAACAAATGACTGGGAGTAACCATGGTGATATGCAGAGAGATACAGATGGGAGGAGAAGTTGTTAAGACCTGTTAAGTCTGTAAGGGTTAGGATTGAGACAGCACTGTCTCACACCTCAACACGCCAGACAATCAGATCAATAACACTGCCAAAATATGGAATACATTTGCAGCTCACAGTGAAGCTTGAACTAAATCGACTAAAACACAACAGCACTGAGATTAGGGGGCAAAATCTGAGTCAAACAAGCGCAAAATAGAGTTCTAATATCTGCATTTAGTCAATGAGGGATTAAATTGCCTGCTGAAAGGTGTTTGTCCAATAAAACTTCTGCTAATGTGACTTCAAAGACAGATACAACAACTGTAGCTCCTAAAATACTAAACTTTACGTAGACCATACCATACTTTATACCAAACTCTATTATCTAAAATACCACTGGTTGTGATCGCAGCACCTAAAAGCCACCAAAAATATTCATTGCCAGCCAGCAGGAGACACAGAGAGAGAGAGAGAGAGAGAGAGAGAGAGAGAGAGAGAGAGAGAGAGAGAGAGAGAGAGAGAGAGAGAGAGAGAGAGAGAGAAGTCTTTGAGCTAAAATATTGAAAATAGGTGTGAGAGTAAAAGAGTGAGGGTGGAAGAGATAGACCGATATTGGCAAAATGAGGCGAGCCAGGTGAATGCATCAAAGTGGAGAAGATAAGGGCAGAATAAGCGAAATTGAGCTATTAAAAAGAGATGCATGGCTCAGATTTAGAATAAGAGGAAGGAAGAGGGAGAGGGAACCACTCACAGAGGCTGGAGGGAGGAAGATGAATAGATGAGCAGATGAACACAGAGAAGGAGAGTGGGTGAAGGATAGAAAGTTGGAAAAGGCAGAGAGAGAAAGCAGGTGTAAGATTCATGAAGAGCACTTATCCCAAAATATATACGAATCCATGGCAGGAAGTGAGACAGATGTAGACGAGAGAGGAGGGAAAGATGGTGGGGAGAGAGCTGCCAGGTTAGAATGACTCTTGTTTAGAGTAGTCGCAGAGGAAGGTTGGGTGGTAATGGTGATGGATGTGGAGAAGGAGGAGGGAGGGTGGCGGCGGCGGGAGGGGGGGGTTTGTGGTGACGGATGGTGATGATGGTGATGGTGGTAAAGGTTGGGGGGTGATGAGTGCCTCCATCATCCCTGGCTCTCTTAATAGCCCTTCATCAGATCCGTCCAGCGCTGACGTGACTCAGCCTAATTGCGGCGCCTTGGAGCGACGCGGCACTCTGCCTCTAATTGTAGTGAAGCCGAGATGGAGGCTATTCAGAGCCGCCACGTGTTTTGGAGAGAGCGCGCACACGCACAAACACAACACACCGGGAAATAGACACGGACGCAAGCACACAACACCTGCGCAAGTTCACATTTGCATGGCCGCTGCTCATGCTGGGAGTGAGGCCGGCTTGTCCTACCTTATATTTAGCCATGTGTGTGTGTGTGTGTGTGTGTATTTATCCAACACTGTCTGTCTGCTGAATTCATTTAATAGTGTGTGTGTGTGTGTCTGTATGATTTAATTTACAAAATCAAAATGCATGAACAGAAAAACACACTTTGACTGAATGAACGCCCTATCCTAACACCTCAAACCTAACAACAACACGCCCAACCTCAAGCTTTAGACAAACCATGATGCTAAAGAAGAGAAAAGGAAGAGGGCAGAGTCTTAATGTACATTTGTTGTACAGCTGAGCTCTGTACCCCAGACTTCCACTAAACCACAGACAGAATCAAAGAACAACAACACATGGAATCAAGCAAATACAAGAAAAACTGTGGAGTATCGTCATCTTTCTCTCTGAAGTCAAACATGTTGTATCCCTGCTTTCAACCAAAGAATGCAGACAGTGAGCAGTTAGTGTGCAGAAAGGTTGGAGAAAAAACATTTGCATCAGTTCCCAGGTCACAGATGAATCATAAGAAAGGTATCCATATATAAAGGGGCAGGGTTATGGTTGGCTTCCACCACAGATGGCACAAGAGAAAGAATCATCAACAGAGCTAAAGAGAAACAAAGGGAGGCAAACATGCATGGAATGATTCAACACATGGAGATGAATGCAGCCCTGCCAATGTGATACACTGTTCCAAGCCCCTTATCTTAGGTAGGTAAGTAGATTTATGGCTAATCAAGATGACCACATTACTCTTCAGGGTATTATTCAATAACATCTCATGCAAATAGCTCATAAAAGCTTTACGGCTCCATTAATGTGACCATATGCACATGTAAGCACGCTGCTATAGAAAGTAGCTTTAGGCATTCTTTGATCATTTGACAGAAACGGGGCGAACATACACAGCTTCACACAGTTGGTTCCCGCTCCGATGTGTTTCAGTGGGCGTGGGCAGCGTGTGTCACATTTATGGACACATAACGACGTAAAAATAAACTTCCAGAGAGCAAGAAAGTTTTGTTAAACTGGCTCACACACGCAGTAAAAAAATGATGGACTACTGACAGCTTTATGTCACCTCCGCTATTCACAGTTGTGATTATACAACCTTCATAAATGTCTCAACAGAAGCACATCTGGCCCCACAAGGCCTTCTATGGTACAGTGAGGAATATCGCAGTTTAGTTTATTAGTTCATTTACTGATGACAATGCACAGGGAATGATTGCAACGCAGCTTCTTTCACTATTCACTGCAGCTGCACAACAAATCGTCAGCTGCAGGCCGCGGGCAGAAGACAAGGAGGTGACAATCAACATTAACGCACATTCATGCTGCACATTATCAACAGGGTGACAATCTAATAACACCCAGACAGCAGAGAAAGTGCTAACTAATTAAAATTACAAGTGTATTCAACGATTAATGGATTTGCTCTGTGATGAATGGATTCTTGTGAGGTACGGAAACGCTCATTGTCAGCGTGTGTGGAGAGAGGAGAGGAGTATCTTTACACTGGTTAGTTTGTGGTGTTTTGCTGGCTGCCAGTCTGTCCCTCTGGTAATAAGAGCCAGACTGTCAGCTAAATGCATCAAGTCACTTGGATTTCCTGTTTTCAGCTCCTAATCCAGGCCCGGCTTTGGGATTCTTCTCGCGTTTACCAACCAGAAAGAACGAGTTTATCTGAAAACATTTTCACGAGCTATGATTGAATTGATTTAGTAAATGTTTAACCATGGATTTGTCATTTATTGCTGATTTAAAGATGATGTCTTTTAAGTCTAAAGCCATTTGAAGAACACCAAAAACCAGCAGAGATTATACTGAAATGACAAACAATTCATTCCCATTCGCTTTTTGGTGATCAAATGTTCAATTTTTACAACATAAATGTACTAAATAAGACTGAACAGTACAAACAATAAACTCCACAACCCATTAACTATGCCGCACAAACACCCATTATCCATTACAGCCATTATTCTCGATGTGTGTGTGTGTGTGTGTACATATGAACCTGAGTTGATTGAACATTTGCCTCCGTCTTTCTCTCCACTTCTTCACTGAAATAACAAGCAATAAGTTAAGAGTAACTCGGAAATCTTTCTACTAATTACTCTTCAAAACATGTCTGACCTCTCCAAGGAGGACGAGCTGAGGCCAGATGCATCTCCACTCCTGAGAACTCTCTCCTTCTGCTACACTTTCATGTTCCAGTGAACAGCTCGCCAGTTCAGGGGGAAATCAGTCCAGGTTTGCCGGTTTTGGAGAACTTACTTTGTAACCTATTCCAATATAATTTGGATAATTGAGGCAATTCTTATTTATTCATACTCTTATTAATATATTTGCTATGTTAAGGTAACAGGAATTGTCACTCACACACATGCAGCTGCCAGACACAAACTGGAAGGACACGGTTATACGGTACAGTCATAAAGTCCATTTCCGTTTTTAATTCTGAAGTAATTGTCTCGTCTACAGCTCATCAATCCGGTCCTTAACAGGTTTCTCATCTATGAGGTGGAGACGCGGAGCAGCATGTGGGACAGAAGAAGTGAGATGAAACATCAATACAGATTCCTCAGTAAGCATTGTGTCAACACATGCAATTACCCTAATCATCACTTTAGATAAATCCTCTTGTTGCTGCTTAGTCTAAGTCACATTAACACCATGGTGACAAGAGGAGATTCTGCTTCATCCCTTGTACTCTCAACTTCTGGTGACTTTGCGATCTTAGATTTACTTTAGAAGCCACTGCAAACCGTATATATGTCAACGTATTCACCAAAGGTGCAACAAATGATTTCAGTGTGAAGAATTTACAGTATTTATGAGTTCATGACAAATGGAACTTCAAAAAAGTCCTTTGCTGTATGTATTACAGTATGACAAAAAGTCTGGAATAATAAAAGCCCCAACTTTCACCAGTTTAGCCTGAGCTACTTTATGTGGGGCTCACACACACACACACACACACACACACACACACACACACACACACACACACACTCTGGTACCACCGGTTTGATTCGCTAACACCACAGAGCAAAGGGAGACACACAACGACTTCATATATCAATGAGACCCAAACAGCTACGGGGAAAAGACAGACAAACACACCAGAGGAAACACAAACACACGTCTTTACAAGTACAACTGTCACAAGCCTTCTGGGATTGAGCCTTTTGGCAAATAAAGGTAGCGGGGAGAGATAAACAAGTCGAGTTGAGGAGCAGTCAAGCGCTCAAGCATGCATATGCAATCACACACATATTCATATACACTCACAAATCTACTGACACACTTATACACATGGACACATCACACAGCTAAGCAGATGGTACACTGAGGAGACACTACTACTCTACAAATCCTGATTGATATGAATACGGAGGAGGATGGGAGGTGGGGGGGGGGGGGGACTTCATGGTGAGAAGGTAGAAATGTGATAGAATCCAGCATGATAAAGAAATATGAAGGGGGATAAAAGATGCAAATGGAAACAGTCAAATGCCCTGGTGTGTGCCCGCATCCACACACACACACACACACACCGGAGGACGCCAGAGAGCGATAGGGTGATTGATTGATGGACTGATTGGCAGTTGTGTCCCAGCTGTCGGAGGCGTCGCAGCCATCTCATCTCAGTGCACAGACTGCAGTGCGCAAACACAGCTGGGAGCAGGCAGGGAGGAACAGGTGATCAGAGGGAGAGCAATAGGGAGATAAATATCGCGTTACCGTGATAAGAGGTGGAAGGCATGAAAGGCAATGAATTTGAAGGAAGGGAAACTGGCAGAGCAATTAGTGACGGGTAGATGGGATAGGAGAAAAGAAGGAGAGGAAGCGAAGGATGCAAAGAGGGGGTGAATATGTTCAATAGCTGCGGTGAACATGGATGACTGTGTGTGCACGCGTGTTCCAAACCTGCACAGGTGTGTGTCAAAGTGGCGGCAATAATTTGTTTGTGTCAAAGCTGCCCCGAGAAGTCCTTGGCACAGATTGATTACTTTGGATACGAACAGAGGGAGGAGAAACAGCACAGATCTATACAATCACACCTGAAGGTAAATGTGAACATGGCTGATCTGCTCAGGTTCACCCAGGATGATCATGATGATTAATGATCTAATATTGGTCACATTATGAGGGGCAAGGCGTGTTTGGCTGATTAACACACTGACACAGGGAACTAAAGAGAAGGCAGGTGTCAACATGCAGCTGGATATCATAACAAGGTTGAATAATAAGGTTACTGGGTCACGTGTAAGACGATATCATATGTTGACGCCAGGAGAGGATGGGATGTGATTCTCCAGGAAGAAAGGAGCAAAGTTGTGCAATCGCCCACACTGTGGAGACGAAGCTGAACGTATGAGGCAGTGTGACAGGAAGCTTAGCACGGATTTATATTCCTACCTGGACACACCAGGCTTTAACACATGCACGTGTGTATGCCAAGTGTGTGGCACCGCTGTGGAAAAAAGATTACAGAGGCAAACTGGGAACACACACACACACACACACACACACACACACACACACACACACACACACACACACACACACACACACACAGACCAAACTAAGTCTATAGACACATTGACAACAGAAGCCTACGGTGGCCGGGACAACACATCTGACAGAATCTTGAAGAATCTAAAAACAGCAGAGAACAGAGAGATGGGAGAGCCGCCGCCTACTAGGAAGGATTAATACTTGGTACAAACTGAAGAGCACAAGGCGCACAAACAAACACTCCTCTCCTTAGTGGGCCCTTGGTCTGTTGTGAGCATCTGAATCTATGATGGAACATGCCTGGGTGTGTGAGTGAATAATGGAATGTGCCAAGTAGGGGTTTGTGCGGAGTGAAACAATGCCAATATGTGTGCATGTGTGCCTGCAGGGAAAATGTGTGTGTGCAGAGAGAAGTCTGGGCCAGACCAGGGGAACCAGGGGAAGTGGACGAGAGAGGGGGGAGATGAAGGAGAGAGGAAATGTTGAGGTACGCAGGGAGCGGTTGAATGGATAACAAGGGCAAAGGACAAAGGGGAAAAGGGAGCATACATGATGTGAAGTGAGAGATGAGAGTGAATGGCAGGGGTGGTTTGGCTGTAATCTGCTGGTCCTGGTATCTCCAGTGAGCAGCATCCACACTGGGCCTCAACAGAGATGAAGAGAGGGCGGGGGTTGTGGAAGGAAAAGTGGAGCTGGCTGGCTCTGCCCTACTCCCCCCTCCTCCTCTTTACAGTAGGGACGAATGAGGGTGGACAGGAAGAGAAGCCGTTAGGAAGTGACTCAAGAGAAGGCAATGGGGTTTCCAGGTAATGATGTGTGAGGGTGAAAGCGAGACTGAGTTTTGGAGAGAAACCTTCCCTCCGCACTTGATTGTCTGATGGTGACTGTGTGTGCTTATGTGTGTATGTGAGTGTGTGTGTGTGTGTGCGTGCGCACCGAAAGCAGGGCTCATACTTCACTTCCAATTTCCATCGACATGCCACTTCCATCTCAATCAAGCGTTGCGTCTGCCTCTTTCCACCTTTCTCCCCATCTCTCAATCTTTTCAGAAGAGCTCCCTGGTTTGCTTGTCTCTCTCCTGCCCTGTCAATGGTTCCCAATGTGTTATTGGTCCACACAAAACAAGTGTGTGAGAAACTTCTGTGCACCATACAGTAGAGGAGCTTGGACCCCTTTCTTTGCTGCATTGACTCAAGGGGTGGAACACTTCTCTACCTACCTTGGTGCATGTCAGGTCCTTTCCAGGGGTTTAACTCCTTTCTTGAACTAGTCCCTGGACTTTGGACTTAGAGACATGCAAATTGTCCTGTGCACCTGAAATGCCATTCCCTTTGAAGGACTGTAGACCCATGCCGACATGCTAGGGTTTGCTGGGTTTAGACCCCTTTCAAACGTCTAGTCTAGTTGCCTTTTGCATTTGCTCTACTTCTGCTAAAATGTCACAACACTGTATTACCTGATCCAGAGTATGCTATAACACCAATCTTATATTACTGCACTGCTTGTAGGACTTGTGGTCCCTTAAGATCTGCGGCTATGGAGACAGCTTTATTATTACCTTCCATGTGAGCCCTCAGCAGGCATTTCAGACGTGCCCACTTCACTGAGAGCCTATAGAAAATCCTATCATCTCTAAGCCACTGGAGAAGGTGTAGCACACTTATACAGCGTAAAAACATATTGGCACTGTAATGCTGTGTGCTGAATCCTTTTTCGCAGCAGCTTTACTACAAGCCTACAAGTCTCACTAGCAAATGGCACTGAACTACCAGCCCACTTTCCTGCCACTTGGACTATATTTTCCCTCCTAGAATTTGAATGAAGCGTTGATTGATTGCAATAAGCCGTCCACGAAACAAGTGCTAACAACCAAACTGCAATCTCCTATCTGTCTGACATGATTTACCATAATTCAGATTCATGTTGTGACAAAAAGCAGAAAGGCACAACAGATTTGCAGCACAAGTCAAAGCAGAGCAAAGTTACAACTATGCATTGTTATTCCGTATAGAGAGAGTATAGAATAATGCTGGTTTTAGCTCCTCATTACTTGGGCCCACATTGGCAAAATCAGTGGCTTCTTGCATGTTTTACCCCTCTCGCATGTTCTCTGATCCACAGAGGTGACAGATTTTGTAATTTGGGCACCTGTACTCTGAGTACATGAAGACATCGCATTACAGGAAAGTAATCTGAGCAGTTCTGAAAGTTGGGGGGTTTTGCGAAATCATGTCATGTACTTGTCGTGTGAACTGAGCAGTGGGTCTGGTGTGTGTGTGTGTGCGTGCAGGCAGATCTCAGAAGGTAACAAAGCACTCTATCAGTCCACATAATGGTGGGGAGATTGCTCCTCTAACCTTTTTGTGTTGTGGTTCAGAGAATACTCCAATCGTCCCACAGTGACCAAGGCAAGGACAGGAAGAAAATGACAAAAAAAAAGATTGCATGATGACAAAATACTGATAGGAAGGAAGACAAAGAGGAGATTGAAACAGAAATAGAATAGAAATGAGGAAACGCGAGTGATTGATACACTGATACTGAAATGCTTGTTAGTTTCCTGATGTCTCTTGTTTCTTAGCTACCAAGGTTTGAATAGCCGTAAATTAAAATACATTATAATCCAACAATAGGTTTTCAGGAAACATCTGTTCCATTCTGTGTGAGGGCTGCAGTGGGTGTGGATCGCACACATGAAGTGATACAAACTGCAGCAGAAAATTAGGCCATATTTTCAAAGTGCTAGATAAACAAGCTGAAGGTGTCGGAAAAATCCATGCAAATGTGTGTTCCTGTCAGATCATACTGCTGGTGACTGTGTTGTTTGAGTGGCAAAAAATAAAACGCGCCATAATTGAGAACTGTGGCTTTGTGGGGGAACATCTGCTCTGCTTTGTTGTGAAAGTTGGAGGGAGTGCTGATCTTCTACTCGGAAGGTGACTAAAGACAACACAGCTGTGACAGAAAACAATAATGCTTTAGGAAGATTTGATGATTTATTTTTTTTTATAGATGATCGCACTGATTAGTCACTTTGCTTTGCAGCACAAAGTTACAGCATCGTTTTCATGAACAGCTGCTTTATTTGGCAAATTGCAGTTGGTGTGATTCCAATTTTGTGGATTTGACAACCAAGTCAAAACAAAATGCATGAAAAGACCTTAAGTCATCTTGTCTATTTGTTAATCAACATTAGCATTTTTTTAAAGCAGTTTAATCTGTGTGAGATGCAGCATTTATCACTTTGGATCTGCTGGGCTGGAAGAAAAGTTGTGTTGAAGGCAAGCAGGGACATCGCATCAATCTATAATGCGAGTATGAAAACTTATGTATGCACATGCACATGCACAAGTGTGTGTGTGTGTGTGTAGTGTTGGTGGTGGTGACAGAGGCAGGGGAGAGGAATAGAGAGACAGATAATGAGAAGCGGGGGGAGGTGATGCTGGCATGGGGAGAGGAAGATGGAGACCAGAAATAGAAATGTAAAGAGCAAGGTGTTGAGTCAGAAAATGAAAGAAGCGATGGGAGGCATGGTGAGAGAGTGCGAGAGCGAGAGAGAGAGAGGGAGAAAGAGAGAGAGAGAGAGAGAGAGAGAAAGCATGTAACAACTGCAAGTGGATGAAAGCAAGCAAGAGTTAGTAAGTGCAAAAGGAAGTGAGAGAAAAAGAGAAGACACAAATAGACATGTGAGGTTGAGTCACACAAGACACCTTGAGCAATCTGAAAGCATACAGACGCACAATAGAACCATAGGGAGCACAGGTATTATATACAAATACACACACACACACACACACACACACACCTGCAGTCACACAGTTCTCAAATGTGGAATGAGAAGAGTAAAGAGCAGTAACAGACTCAAAGATAAGGGACAGGAAGTAATAAAGACGGAGGTGGAGGTGGCGGTTAAGTCTCTGTTCTCCTGCTCACTCCGTCCTTCTCTCCCACCTCTCTCACACGCTGAGCCCCATTACCACTTTACAGCATCTGCAGTTGTTGTGTTGCTCTATTGTATTTGGGTCTGAAGAAAGGATCAACACATGCTTACTCCTCTCCAAATCCTCTTCCTTCAAATCACAGCTTTTCAGACTATTTCCATCTGATTCTCTTTGGATGTCGGACCCACTACAACTGACTCAGTCCATTCACTCACTCCAAAATATGAAAACACCAACATAGTTTACAGAAGTGTAAAGGGTAGCACAAAGTTAAGTCTTCAAACTGATTAGAGGCGGGGAAGACGGCCCATTGCAGATGATGAGATACACTCAATTAAACAGGATGGGGTTATACTGCGCCCAGGGGAGTCATACTAAACCAGTAGGAAGTAGAAACCATAACAGAGCAGATTTGTAATATCTGTGGTGTGTGTGTGTGTGCCTGTGTGTGTGTGAAATGAGCATCTGAGAGTTGACAGATACATCTGGATGTTTGGCAGTCTGCGTATGATGTGTGTAAGTGTATGTGTGTGCAGGATGAGCAACCGCCCTCCGGGGACAGCGGATGCGATCGTATGTTGACGAAGCGTCCTGATAGGTGTGATAAATGCCCCAGCACGGCTGCGGCAAAGCCAGGGGTGATAATGTGTAATTTCTTGGAAGGGCCCCTCAGGGACAGATGTTGTGATTTTCATAGCAAATGAGAAATGGACGGACAGAGTGAGAGAGAAAGAAAACAACTGACGAGGTGGGATTATGGCAGATAAAAATAAATGAAGACAATTAATCAAACCGTCTGAGCAAATGAGTTAAGATCTGCAACCTGTCTGCATGTTGGGAAACAGTGGAGGCAGCTTAGTGCTCAGTACATCTACATTCACATGCAGCTAAACAAATATGCTTCAAATAAGACACCAAATACATCAATTTACACCTTAATGTAAATGGAATAAGCACAAATCGAAGTATGTTTACTATGATAACAGACCAGGACAAATAGAGTATTGAGCTGCTGTAACTGTATTGAGTGAGTGTGTGTGTGTGCTTTATAAAGATAGATGTGTTTGTTTGTCCACTCTCTCTGTCAGAACACTGTTCTCCTTGCTCCATGTTTCAGTAGCTTCAAAAGTCTGTCTTGACGGTGAAATCACAGTAACCCAAGAGTTTTGCTTCCCGTTGCTTTCTCAGGACTTTCAATAATAAACCTGAAGCACTTACAAAAAGAAACAAGCTGGTGAAAATGTTTCAAATGGGAGGTAAAGAGGCACAGACTCATTCCCAGGAGAGCTAATAGAGGCAAAGCTTTGCACTGGAGGGGAAAATAGTTCAACCTTAGTTGAACTATGACTCAGATTTAAGATATGGCGTCACGAGTAATGATCGTTAAAAGCAGAGAGTCTCAAGGAAATGAAGGGAACCATTTCCATGTTCACACCTTTTGTATTATTTGTTGTTGTTTTAACTGCACACAATCCTGACTGGAGACAACGTTTGGATGTGGGATAAATAAACTTGAAGAGACAAACAAATGTGATATGTATAAAAATGTGATCAGTACAAGTCAAAGTGTTTTGGGCATAAAACTGTTGACTTTTCTTTGATACAGAAGTAAATGCATTTAATATCTAGATAAATAATTAGCATACCATTAAAAGATGGAGCTTTAGCACCGCTAAGTCAGCTAGAAAAACATTTTCAAAGTGCTGTCGGCCATCCTGAAATATTACCGAGCAAACATCTGTCTAGCCCCGCCTCCCTAGGATATCATAATGGCGTCACTTTATGAACGGTGCTTATTGCAGCACTGGCGAGGGCCTAGCTTTAATTCTATCGTCTGAGGAAAGAGAGTGCAGGAGGAAGGACATACTTCTGTGTTTGCACTCATTGTTTGCACCTCCCAATTGGTAAATGAAGCAAACCCAATTTATTCAGTTAACACATTGACCCATTGTACTCGGAAATGTACGTCTCTCACTCACTCACAACAATGGTAATTCATTTATTGGAAAGTTTTGAGATTGTTTTTTTTTACATAGAGAGAAGAGATGAAGTTGAAGTGTTGTGTTAATGTCTCTAGTTATTATAGATAAAGCGATTCAGGCACAATCAATGGAAATGTATGAACTGCCAATTTATAATTTGTTGCATTTTAAAAACATATAAACTTCAATAGACATCTTTCAGAAACCACATGAAAGGAGAGAAAGAGAGAGAGAGAGAGAGAGAGAGAGAGGTGAATTAATGTAGAGCAGTCTAAGTGGTCTAAAGCAGGTAAATAGACCAGGTTTTCATCTGCGTGTTCAAAGAGGATCCCAGGTGGCATTTTTATTCTCTTGCCCTGGGAACCAGTCTGTTTAAAATCCATCAGAGCCCGTGTCCTGTGGAGACCCACTAGCTTCAGGCACAAAACCTATTTCTAGTCGAAGCCCAAGTGAAAGAAAGGGGTCAGCTCCCTGTGAAACTGACAAGATGGGTCACACGTTCCACAGAACATTGTGGGCTTTCCCCCTGAGGCAGGAGCCATGGATTTGAATGACATGATTTTGGGAGAATGTGATAATTGTCTGGTCACCACATGTGGCTTTCGAATTTGATGGAAATTATACATTGCAGCGGTGAACATTCGTCATCACTGCATTCCCTCCTACATATGTAGAATTTGAGAAAGTTAGCCTTGCATTTAGTAATCCAGAGCACTTAGTACTGTATGAGTGTTTATGCTGCACTTACACTGCATTCAGTGTGTGTGTGTTTCCTACATGGCCTTGTTGTTGTTGCTGTTGTTTCTTTGGCTGAATGGAAGTTCAGAGGAACATTTTCTGCTTCTCTGCAACAATAACCACCACTCACCAAGCAGTAATCTTATTTTGCGGTGACCTTTGTGATGCAGTTATTAATGCTGTGATACAGCAAAGGCCAACAACTCAGAAAACTGGCAGCACAATGCATCAGCAGGTACCAACACTATACACTATGTATGTATGTATGGAATATAAACACAGATGGACACACACACATGAATAGAAAAGGTGCTGTCCTCATAAGTGAGGGTATCTAAGTGGATCAGAGAGATTCAGATACTGAATAAGTGACCAGAGAGACGGAGGAGACGCTGGCTGATGCTGAGCCTGACAGACAGGAGGAGCTGAACCTCACTGTTGAAAGTGTTGAGCCACTCCCAGCGCCTCCACACATAGAATAGATGTCTCCAGCAGCCCATCCAGATCGAAGTGGAAATGAGGAACCAGTGGAGCCTGCTGGAGCAGATGGCTGAGAATCCATTAGCTAATGGCGGAGGAGCCTCCCAGCCAAACTAATGATGCTCTCATTACCACGCCACATGTGCTCCCACCCAGACCATGGATCCTAGCTGGGCCTCAGTGTGGACCAGGTTGCAAGATCATTGGCACACTAAACATAGAACCACAAACACACTGTATCTGTAGGTTCATATGCAATTGAACACGCATGAACACACACCTGGACAAATGCACACAAACATGCACACAGAGGAAAAGAGTTTGTACTACTTACGACTACACACAAGCACACACACACACAAGCCAGCGCTGGGATGAATCCAGGGAGGGGCTGAGACAGAGCAGGAGAGCTAAATTTGGTTAGAGAAAATTACAAAAACATGTGGACTATCCCATCCATCCATCCATCCATCCATCCATCTATTCATCTCTCTCCCCCTCTTTCCTCCTGCACACATGACTGCCACCTCAAAATATGCCATCTGCTTTTCACAGTACGGAGAGACACGTAACAGAGCTGAGATGAAAAATGCAATATCACAGCTGCATAAATAATTCAGCCTGCGTGTGTGTGTGCGTGTGTGCGCTGTGTGCTCGGCATGTGATAATGCACCACTATTTATTCATTTATCTGTTCATCAGATGTTTCTAACAACTCTCACATGCACACTTATCCACATATACATTTATGATACACACACTGCAATGCAGACAGATGTGGCAGCAGCTAAAGGCCGCCTCCTTCTGTCAAGCAGTTCAATGTCAGCATTGGTAAGAGGTGTTTATGTATATTTCAGTGCAACAATGAATATTAAGGGGAGCTGCCGGGTCTCAGAACCATCTCGGGTTAAATAGGCGACGGATGAACTGGTTTCATTTGGCCTCTGTGTTCTCCGCTGTAGGATCACCTTCTAGGCAGAGGAGCAGAAACATGCTTGCATAAACTCACCAAGCAACAAACCAGAGCTGCGGTAAGGCTGAGCCTGACAGCTGACTTGCCTTGCCACAGTCTAATGTGTGTGTGTCTACAGGGAACAAGACAGGGATGATCTCTGTGAGTAGGAGCAGGTCAACAAAGGTCTGGGCTCTACACTAACTTCTCTACTCCTCCTGCTGGTGCTTCTTTCTTCATATTCCATTCAGCACAACACATTTATATCTCTTTCATCTTAGTGTCAGTGATTTAACATTTAATATACATTTTACAGGAATAATACTGTGTTTGTTATTGTTTTGATTTTATGGAGCTTAATGCATAAAAGTGACCAAGGGAGATTATGGGGGAACGGGAATGAAAATGTTAAATTGCCCACAGATGCATGTGAATACTGTATGTATGAAAGCTCAGTCAAGCAAACAACAGCATCTTTGACCCTCTTGACAACCTAGAATATCTATTCTTAGACAATAATGAAGTGCTTAACACCAATTGATTGAGTGTGACTTGTTCTCCACACACAATCAAAGCAGACTGACACCTTGCAAGACATGACAGTTGCACCACATGGTTGACTTCTTTGTGGTATATCTTCCATAGTCGGTAGTCAAGCAGAGAGTTGGTTTCTTAGTTAGATGCACAGACATGAATGCAGCAGAGAGCCATGCTTTGTGTTCATGCTTTAACAGCTTTACCTGCATGGCACCTAGTCATCATGTGTCATCATCTAGTCATGTGTTCTTAAGTCTTTCAGTTAAGAGTTGTTGGCCGATCTGCAGTGGAGAGAGAGAGAGAGAGAGAGAGAGCGAGAGAGAGAGAGAGAGAGAGAGAGAGAGAGAGAGAGACAGCTTGGGTTGGCACTCCAATCCAAGCCATCAAAACACGTAAGCGTGTCCTGGATGCAGTGACAGCAGCTTTCATGACTAACATTACTTTGAAACGCAGAAAAGAAATCGGTATAAACAATGGAATACCGATACAATTAGGCAAACGTGACAAACGGTGTCACGAGCAAAGACTTACGGCTTACAACTTCCCACAAAAAACATGAAGAAACGGGTTTACGCTCCGGTACAAAATGATGAGCCCTTGTTAAATTTGCTGTTTCAAGTTTTTCCCCCTTTGATTCATTTTTGATCACAGTCTCTTCCCTTGTGGGGTGTTAGACACACAATTTCCTGGTGTTAAGCCTTCATCTAAAGTCAGCGTCTCATCAACTCTGTGGACTAGTGTGTATTGCATGTAAGCACCGTGTGTGTGTGTGTGTGTGTGTGTAGGTGGGACACTTCCTCCCCACAGACATGCAGAGGCAGAGAGGGGACTGTAATCCTGTTGTCGAGAGTTTTGAGGAAAGAGAATATGATAGGTAAGAGGTAAGTGGAGACGCATCCTGCATTCTACTGGTGCCAAGTGCCTGCGGGACACTTTCTCAGTCTGTGTCTGGGAGGCTGCAATTTTAATAAGTAGGTCAGTACAGGCAGTGTGATGAAGCCAAAGTAAAAGGTGGGACTTGACAGGATTTGGTGATCAATCTGTGTTTATGTGAATGTATTATTGAGTGTGAGTGTTGTGGACAAACAGTATAACACAACTGGTGTTTCAACTAACACATGACCTTGTTGGCATCACACTAACGAAGATCTTCAGCAGCCACATGCACATCTTAAGTGAACGCACAGTGCTGTCTAACCAGCCTTTCATTCATTCTGTGCCTCTGCTGCTGCTGCTCTGAGTCATGGCTGCTGCAAACAAAGCAAAGCACCTCAGAAATCCTTTTCCTGACCCACTCTTCTTGGATCGTTCTTGTTTTGGCAGTGTGTGACCTTTATAAATACAACTGAGTGCTTTCCTGTAGCGGATGAGCCCTCAGGAATGACAATTATCGCCTCAAAGTTTGAGAGCCGCTGCACTAAGTGAAGAAATATACATATTCACATTCACACAGGTGACAGGGAATGTGAGACTTCGCGTGAACCAGGCTGTCATCCTGAAGAGGACGCCGAGCCTGAAGGGGGAGAGGAATTCAAGCAGATGAAGTGTGGGCGTCAGTGCTCAACCATAAGCCGGAGACACGGAGTTTAGGTAAGTACTGTATGAGAACATGGAGACTCTGGTCAACTGAAACTCTTCAAAGGACGACCACAACATGCAGCTATCAGCTACCTCTTGATTTGTAACCTCAACCAATCACATTTGGTCTAATCTGAGCAGCCCTGGGGTTTTAATTAAGCGGTAACACTGAGCCAGGCGGTGAATCTTTCTCTTTGTTTGTTGCAGGAACTGTTTCACTCCGTCAACAAGGTTCCCCAGAAAGGTGCGATACACCGGTGACTCTGCTGCCGCGGCGCCTGGCTTTACATCCCCTTACAACACCTTCTCTAACTTTCTTTCATTAACTTTCTTTCATTTGGGAACTCAAAGCTGAGACCAACAAACAAAACCAATCTCATCTACAGGAGTTTTATAAATGTAAAAGAATAAATGAGGCCCCAGATTTGTGAACATCACCTTAATGCAGTTAATCCAATGAAGTTAATGAAGAGAGAGAGAGGGATGAGGGAGAAAGGTGATGTGGACATGGAAAGAATGAGGAAGAGGGTAAAGAAGTAGAAGCAGAAATGGAAAAACAACATGAGAAGTAGTAGGAGAGGAAGAAGAAGAAGACGGGAGAATAGAGGGTGAAGAGTCAACTGCTACAAGGGTTTGTCAGCTTGGGATAAATAGGGATAGAATTTGCAGTCTAACCCTGAGATGAGCCCGGGTGACTGAGGAGAGCAGGGTGGCAAAGCATGTCATGAAACACAAATCCATCAATTCCCTCTCCCGCCTCGGTTGACTTCAAAGGGAAGTCTCCAGCCATGCATCCGTTCAACTATGTAACGCGCCGGCTCAGAGCAGAGTGTGTATGCTGCGAGCTGACCGTGTGGTGTGTGTGTGTGACATGTTTCAGCCTGTGCAGGTAGATGCTGAACCTTCAATAATCCATTCAGCAGAAGAACAAAAGCAATTAATCATTGTGGAAATACTTTAATTTGACTGTTTGGGTCAGAAAAGAATGAGCTCCCTTATACTCAAGAAGCTTTTGCCGAAACTAGTTAAGTCCATATTTGTGTGTGTACTGTATCAGATTTGGCCCCATGCTGTCAGGAGGTCACCCCGCCTCCTGCCCTCTACCCCCTCCACCTCTCCTCACACCTACTGCCTCCACCTCTACAGCCATCTGTCTCAGCAGGAGGCCTGTGCTCTCGGCGGTCCCCCTCTGGCACAAGCAAACCCCGGGGCCGCTGATGGACATCGCCATCTGCGCGCGTGTGTGCGTGTGTACTTGTGTGTGTGTGCGTACGTGTGTGTGTGTGCGTACGTGGGTGTGTACTTGTGAAGGAGAAGGTGGTTGTAATATGTGCAAGGATCCTTTCACTGAAACATATTTCCGTCTGTGTGCAGGACTCCTGGGCTACAGTGTGAGTTTGTTCTCATCAAAACCTGTCCCTTGTGGCACAGTGAGACAGCCACGCACGCAAACATGCTACCACACCCGCACGCGCACACACACACAGCGCAACTGTCATGCTAGGCAGCACAGACGCCGGGGCTTGTGGGAAGCAAATCTCCCTCCTGTCTGTTCCAGCTCACTGAGTAGTCAGAGCTTCCAAATCAGGCCACAGCAGGTCAAACTAGGCCAAACCCTGCACTCAAGTCTCCTGCCAGTCCAGGTGGGGGTATTTGGATTACTAATGGCACGACTGCAACAGGAATCATATCCAGGAATGTATTGAGTGTGTATTTGTACATGGTAATGTGTGTGTGTACCTGTAAGAGCCAGATGGAGGTTAGATCGATGAACATTGAACATTTTGCAGAATCAAATGGAGTTCAGGAGAATGACTTGACTTTAGGGTTGGAATGATAATTGGGATCGGGTATAAGATGGATTTGGGTTGAAGTTTAAGTACTTAGACATCTGTGCAGCCCACGCACACACACACTTTCCTCAACTGCTTGTCAGCTTCTTAATTTGGTCACTTGAGAGGATCAAGTATGGCTGATTAAAGACAATAAACTCTTAGGAAGGGTGGAAGACATGTTGGCGTCTATCTACATGTCCATCTTGTAAAGAATGTAAAGAATGCCATAACTCAACGTCTGCTTCTCTATCTGGCATTTAATTATGTTCCCTACAACATAAAACATAAGAGAGACAACATAGCAACGCTGGTGTCAGGCTAGGTGTGTGTGTGTGTGACGGAGTGAGGAAAAATAGATGCAAATTATCAAGGGGGCTGTTTTCCACCAAAGTGTTGAGAAATGATGATTTCCTTCTGAGCCAACATGTGTTAAACAAGCTTCTAATTCTGTCTTGCACCAGAACACTTCTACCTATTTCTCTCCCCGGAGACTTCAGCAAATATCCAACACTGCTGCCCACACACAGGGACTGACATGCACGCACACACACACGCACACACACACACACACACACTTCACTAGCTTCATCAACTTTTCCCAAAACTTCAGTAAGCGACTCCCCCAAGGATTACCACATCATACCACATCCTCTCTCTCTTCATCTCTCTCACATGCAAACAGTGCGAGGCAATGAAACGGTAATCGCTCCCCAGTGAGTCAGCGCTAATCCGGTGGAGTCACGTGCCTGTGGTAATCACCATATATACATACATACATACGTGCTAATAGACACACGTGCTAATACCTCTCACCCCTCTCAGACCTGAACCAAACCCTACACACACTACACCTACACTGACACTGAGCCCAGACCAGCAACACACCAGCATCAACACTGAACTGAACTACTGTGTGTACTCAGCTCAGACTCAAGCTAGCTCAGTCCTGTTTTCAAACCAGATCAGTTGAATTGGGATGTGAAACAACAGTGCAGGGATTTGTCAGCTAAGATCCCTGTTAGAAAATCTATAAAAAAGTCTGTAAGTCAGTAAGTTTGACATGAAAAGGCAAGCAGAGTATTTTTAATTGAATCCATCAGATTGATTTGGTGATATTGCATCTCTGTCAGTGTGGAAGAACTCAATCTCATCTGCTGATTGCCTAAGCTCTTCACATAAAAGGAGCTGGGATGTTTCATTAAGGCTGTGATAATTCAACAAGATATCCTTTAGAAATCAGCAGGCATTCAGAACTGTTTACAGGGTAAAAATAGCGCTCAGGCTGAATTTATTAAAGGGACACATCCACTATACAGACAAACGACAAGGTCTTGTTACTCAGAGGAGAAAGACTCAGAGGAGAAAGACCCCGTTTCCTCATAGCAACACAATGTAACGCAATATCTCCGTCCACAGAATAAGGGAGGATTCTAAGCCACTGGCCCACAATCAGCAGAGCAGTCCTGGGTAAATCATTCCTTACTACCACTCAAAGTCTTCCTCCCACCACAGAATATCCACGGCACAACACTACAACATCTAATGGAACAGCTCACAACTATCAGATGACGTAAAGTAAACACAGCTTGTAGAGATAAACACACTAAACCATCACATTCTCATCCTGATAAAAGGGATTTTCAACTAACGATAGCTTTGTTCTCCCAAATACAAATTAAACAACAGATCTTTGTATAGAAAGAATGATGTGCGTTGTCAGCTACTGTAGTGATTTTGGTAACTAAGTGATCTAAACATTGAATTAATGTGTCCTCATGAAGACTAAGGGCCTTCATGTGACACCTGGACAGGATCAAAGACTGAAAACAAGAAGAACAAGGTCAACATAAACACCAAACACACCTGTGAACTTCAAACTGAAACCTGGGAACTGCCTGCAAAAGTAATTCCTAATTTACTCTGAGCAACAACTGAATCTAGCTAATGATAGTGATAATCCTTTTAAATCACAGACGAGGTGTTAGTTAGTGATTATACTGACGATGCTGATGTTTGCTCCTGTCCGCTCTCATTTACTAATTATGCATGATGCTAATCACAGAGTAAAATGCTCCGGGATCTGGATCACTGCACATTTGGAACTGAATACTGAAACACAGGCTACGGAAACTGAGAGCTGCATAGAGAGAGAAAACGGAGAGAAACGTGATGAGATCTAGGAAATGTGATACACGTGTGGAGGAGATGCATAAGGAGAGACGAGACGGTGACTTGATCTGTCGCTTTGGTGCACGTCTGAGCTGAACAGTGAGATCTTATCCGCCCCAGTGGCCTAATGGATAAGGCACTGGCCTCCTAAGCCAGGGATTGTGGGTTCGAGTCCCATCTGGGGTTGTGCCTCCTTTTGGGGCGGCAGTAGCTCAGTCCTTAGGGGCCTCAGCTTGGGAGCCGAAGCCAATCGGAGTCCCGTATGGACTGGCAGCTGGAGAGTTGCCAGTTTACCTCCAGGGCACTGCTGAGGCACAGTACCCCCAAAACTGCTCCAGGGCCGCCGTATCATGGCTGCCCTGCGCTGACCCCTCTATAATGTGTGTGTGTGTGTAAGAGGAGCACTCGAAAACAAACTTCAGATTGAGGTGTTGGCATGTGATTTGACCCAAGTTTCCTCTCTTACACAAACTGGACCGACACAATGATTTGGTGGATTTCGTGGGATAAACTGATTGATTGTTGCGTTGATGTGTTTGTTAGTCCGTCCAACGACTGAGTGAGACCAATCAGTACAGTGAGTAATGTGGAGTTGAGCTGCCCAGGTGCTCCCGGCGGCATGGGAATGATTGAATAATTCACCAAACCAGCACAAACAAAAGTGGAAACAAATAAGGTGAGTGGGTGTTTTTTTCTGGGCCTCCTTCCAACATTAAATGTCACCACTTGCCGCTGTTTGACGAGACAGTTAAGCAATAAGTGGTTGAGGAGTGTTGGAAGGGGCTGACTGGATGGCTGACTCCAAGCGGGGAGAGTGGGCGCATGTGTTCCACTTTCTTTTAATGTCACAATCCATTGAATGAATAATTGCTTTTCATCTGCGCCCGTTTGTTCCACGTGCTTTTAAAAGTCTGGAACAGACCGTCCTTCATGTGCTGCCCTATTTCATTTATGGACTTTTTGGGTTTCATTGTTGTAAACAATGAAAACAATGATTGTTTCCAGCTGTGCGATTGTCCTCACCTCACCTTATCTCCATCGTCATCATCAACCCGGTACCATCTTGTACGTCAAATCACGTCAAGCAGAGAAGGTTCATAACGGGAGAAAAGTGTGTCAAAGCAATCTAAAATGAATCAAATCAAAATGTTACTTTAACAGCACGTCAGCTTGTCACAGACGGGTGAAGCTGTGAATGTAGAAGGTGTCAGGAAAATTCTTTTCATCAGGCACGGAGACTTCAGAACACTTGGGTTGAGAATTTATTGCTGCAGCAAGAGTCAAGTCAGTTACAACGTGTGGTCATTGCAGTCTGGGTTGACTGATTTTCAATAGCTCAACTCGTCCTCTTATACATGGTTGCCAGAGAACTTTGTCCCTGTCACTCACAGTCTTGATCAGTTTAACAATAACAACAGGACACACTACCTGAGTAAATCACAAGTTATCACCATCAGTAGGAAACATCTTGGTGCACACTGTCTGAGTCAATCATAAGACTGTCTCTAGTCAGACTGCTTGTTTCCTCCTGTACTGGACTTCAGCATGCTCTTATCCCATAGTATAACTCAATCAACATTTTTCTAACAGAAGGATCAATCAGGAGTGAAGACACCTTCTCCATCATCACCACTTCATGTCAAATATGGGACAAATGTTTGACTTTAGATTTCCCTGCCCTATTCTGAGATACTTCATAAAATACTAATAAATGATATCCATGAGGTGAATGTTATGTATGTGTGCTGGTGTGTGTGTGTGTGTGTGTGTGTGTGTGTGATCTACTATCCCAGGCCACTGACACACAGGATAGATATCAGATTATAAAGTCCTTAAAACGCCGCAAGGAATATTTCTGTTAGCGCAGAGAAATTCAGGATAGGCCAATTTAAACTGATTTAATCAATCTTCAAAATGCAAAAGGCTGATTTGAACAGAGAGAAACAGAGAGAGAGAGAGAGAGAGAGAAAAGGAGAAGGAATTAAGAAAGCCAGTGAGATAAAGAACGGAGGCGAGAAAACAAAACCAGATGGCTGAGATGAAGATAAGATCGGAAAAAACCAGAGTCCCATATTCAGTCTGTTGAAGGATTTCATTCAGGTTGTTTTTTACAAGACAAGCAAGCGCACAGATTGTTGATGAACACAGAGCAGTGAACCCAACACAGAGAAAGTGGGACAAAACAGAGGTCATGCACAGAAGATCGGCATCTGACGTACTTCCACTTAAGGCGACATCCCTCCACCAATCCTGACTTTCCCATTCATCAGTCCTAGTCCTATCCCATCCTTCTATTCACCCACTATCTAAGTTATACCACCACCAAGTAGTAAAAATAGGCCCTTTCAGTTTGCACACACACAATTTGGATTGACAGGTGGGGAAACTCCTCCTTCCCTCCTTCACTGCAGACATTTAAAGCAGTTCAGTTTCTAGACGTTTGACATTTGAAGGATAGCAGATGTGCTCATCCTTTTGTGTGTGTGCGTTTCAGTTGCTTAGACTCCGGGGGCTTCATTAGGAATTCAGAAAATCTAATTGACAGGAAGTCTCCTCACAGTATGTAGAGTACAGTGTGTGTTGTCCTGAATTCCATTTAGCAGTGACATCCTTGACCTTTACCCAATCACACTGCAGAGAGATGATGAATGTGTGCAATGACTTAGCTATGGATCAACACTGCTGCAAGAACACAACCCAAAGAAGCACGGAGGCTTCTGCAGCCTGCTGTCACTTCATGAAGCAACATGTGATGTGATTGTGAGCCAATCAGGAGCTTGTGTGTGTTTGTGAGGCTTTAGATTAATTTGCCTTTTCAAAAATATAATTACAGTACAATGACGACTAAAGATAGGACAAGAGACCTTTTACACGGGATGCCTCACAAGCACACACTTAACTGAATGCGCACACACACACATACGTAGAAAGGTCATTCAAAACATGCAGCACACACACACTGCTGTATGTGTGTGTGTGAATAATCATCCTGCAGAATAATACAATGCAATATCATTCTAAGTCTGTACTTAAGGACTAAAGTAGATCAAATGGAATACAGAACATGTATACACACTCTCATGTGAGTACACTGACACCACACACACACACACACACACACACCCCATTTACCACTATCTTTCCAAAAATCCATTATACAAAACAACACTGCAGGGACCGAGAGTAGAGCCGTAGGCTGAGAGCACAGCATGGAGACACACACACACACATACACACACACGCCTGACAAAAAAGACATGTGTGAACCTAACAAGTAAACATACACACTACAGATGATAAATATGTCTACATGTTAACAAAGACACACACATGTTAACAAAGAGGTGTACAACATGCTGTGGGGCCGGAGGACAAAGGGGAGGTCTCTCTCTCTCTCTCTCTCTCTCTGTCTGTCTGTCTCTCTCTTTCTGTCTCTCACAAACACACACACACACACAAGGAATGGAACATAGTGACGCTTGGCGTGCCTGGAAACCATGGCAGCAGTGTCACACAGCACTGCAGCCGTCGCCATGGCAACGGAGGCGGCCACTTTACGGAGGGATCAGACTCGCTGGGTGACACCTGACGAATGCAGACACATACACACATTCACACAAAGAAACCCACAAGCAGGCAGCCATTCAAAGAAACAGGGAGCAAAGAAGAAGATGCAGGTGAGGGTACATAGATACACACACACACACACACACACACACAGACCCAGCAGATGTACAGAAAAGCAACCTTTCCTTTCATCCCTCTACTCCTGTCTAGAATCTGTGCTCCACTCTGTCTATCTAATTAGAGAGACTGCCTCAGTCTAGCTGCCTGCATGGGGGCACATGCATGCGCACCACACACACACACACACACACACATCCTCCTCCAAAAACAAATAACACAACATCTTGTGCACGAAAATGACAAGAGCACTCTATCATCCCCACACACGCACACACACACACACACACACTCACATACACATATTAATAACCAGGTCTCCAATGTCAATTTGAGCTCTCAAGGACTGTGGGTGCTGAGCGATGCAGAGGCCACACAGAGAGAGAGAAAGAGCAAGAGAGAGAGAGAGAGAGAGGGAAGAGAGAGAGAGAGAGGGAAGAGTAATGGCCTAATGCATTCAGGTTCTTATTCATGCTGATTCCCCGCTGGGCGCACAGACTCATTTACCTAAACAATAGATGTCAGACAGGGCAAAGAGGACAGAGAGGCACGGCTGTGAGAGAGTGTGTGTGTGTGTGTGTCGGTGTAGTCAAGCATTTTCTTGCCCTTTGCACGTTGTGAATCTGCCTGAGCCGTGTCGGAGATTTTTCCATATAGTATCTGTGTGAATATGTGTGTGTGTGTGTGTGTGTGTGAAGGCAGCAAGCACTTCCTGGATCCATCTGAGAGAAAAATGCAGGCATAAAAAGGCGAATGAAAAGGGAGGGCAAGGAGAGAGAGAGGGAGAGGGAGAGAGAGAGAGAGAGAGAGAGAGAGAGAGAGGCCCTTGAGTGAGATGGAGTCTGGGATATGTGGTACTTGACCTCCAGTGTGTGTTTTGTTCAGAGGGGGGAGGGGTGAGGTCTCCCTTTTCTCTCCCTGCCTGGAGGCCGTCTGGGCTCCTTCAGTAGACGGCAATTCGTAAAATGTAACATGAAGCCACATCACAAAAACAGATTCCACATTAATGCCTGAATAGAAGTGCGCACAATGTAGAGTACAGCTGAGCGGCACTACACAACACTACACTACACACTGACACATGTTCTAAATAACACCCACAGACTGTATGCACTGACCTGGTCAGCTAGAGTGTGTGCTTGAACATAACCATAAAAAAAACAAGCCCACACACACACACACTGCCCACATGTAGTGTAGCACGGAGGATAAATGGACAGTACTTATGAAGCACTTTAACCAGAGCACTTTAATGACGTCACATTCAGCCATTCACACACAGACAGTAGAGCCAAACACACACCAGGAGCCAAACACACACCAGGAGCAGTTATGGGCTCAGTGTGTTTAGGAACATTTAGAGGAGGAATCCTGAGCCAAACCGTCCCGGGTCTTGCTGTTAGTCTGTTGTCCCAGGATAATAGTGGCAACTGTATGAGGCAAAGCAATGGGGAGCTCTCTCTCACACAAACACACACACACACACACACTCACTCACTCTCTCTCTCACACACACATACACACACACACATAAAGCATAGTTATTACTGCCATGTCGTTTGCTCTTTGCGTGTGTTGAATATTGTGAAGCTGTTTCCCATGAAGCATAGCAGCATTATCTGCTCATCAGTGAGCTCACACACACACACACACACTGTTGCTGATGCCTGATGGGCCTCGTCTGTCATGCAGCAAAATCAGTTTCAAAGTCATCAAAGTCTGCATGATTTCTTTGTTCAGGCTCATGTTTCAATTTTTGGGCTTTTTTGTTCTTTTGGCTTTTTAAAGAGAATAGATTTTTCTTCATGAAGTCAACCCAAATGTGTAAGCTACTTTTGAAACTGTGTGTGTGTGTGTGTGTGCGTGTGGCTCCTGCCTGAGGGCATGTTTGCACAGCGCTGTGTGCTGATTCACTGCAGGGGTTTTTGCACTGGAACAGGTGAGAGCCAGAGAGTGAGAGTCGCTGAGATTCCTCCCCTGCTTCCACAAATCAACAGATTCACGTCCTGATTCTCTCCCACTCAAATCTGAACACCGCCACATCGGGAAGAAATTAGCTGGAGCAAATACACTTCAACATATTGTGCCATCCTAACACAAAGAAAGAAACACTGCTGCATGGAGAATTTGCTCAAGCAAAATGCACAATCCCACAATTGTTTAAATCTCCATTTTCCAAAGATGCCAGTCTGGCTCCAGTTAGAAATCAGAGAAATATGCTGAAGATAATTGAGAACATGTCCACACAGCACACTGTTTATATGAGCCAATGTTTTTGTGTATTAGGTCTCCAAGGCATTCTGAGCATAGTTGACAGCAGCTAGAACATATGAGAAGGTATGTTCCACATTGTATGTTCCGTGCTCCTAACATGTCACTGTGATTACATGTGTATACGGGGCTTTTGTATATGTGGCTGATTAAGCAGCTCTTCTACTGTATGTGTGTGCATGTTTGTATGCATTTGCATAAACATTAGCTTTTGGCCGTGGAGGCCACTGTGTATGTGTGTGTGTGTGTGTGTGTGTGTGTGTGTGTGTGTGTGGGTGACACTGCCTCACTGTGCTCTGACAAACAGGCCTGCTTTCCACTTGGATTCTGCTTTGTGCCAGGAGATTATTCAGGGAAAATGAGTCCCACATTTTTTTCCTCTCTCGATCTTTCTCTCTTTCTCCCTTTTTCTCGGATAGAAAGTAGGATGCCCCTGTTACAGAGGGCGTCCTGTGTTATGGAGCAAGGTCACACAGTTAAGGACAAACTGTGCAGCTGATTTTTGGAGCGTCTGAAACCCCATTTCCTTTCCCGCTCCATGACTGATGTCAACATTAGAGAGATCTGGGCCGTGAGGAATTAGTTTGGCTTCTTTCAGTCCATTAAAGGAGACTTCAGTGAAAATGCTTCATTTTAGTATTAGAGACGTTCTGAGCCTCTGCACATCCACTCAACTCAACAAAAAGGCATTTTAGCCAATAAACAAACCAACAATTAATTTTCATTCTTCTAGTTCCTGTCACCAACGGGAAACTAAAAACACACCGATGCTTCATCCTGTGTGCTTAGATGAAGATGTAAGTGTTGTTTTATCGTCCTCCTAACGACCCGGGGAGACGGTGAGAGGAGGTGCAGGGACACCAGGAGACGGATCAAGCTCACACCATAAAAGGCTTTAATTATTTCTGAGCAAAATTGAAATTTTATATAGGCCAACCTTGGTGCTAGTTAAAGCTTTATAAACTGGATGTGGTTTACATAAAACATTTAACTAGACTAAGACCTGTAGTCTGCAACCATGTTAACGACATCCAACACTGTTAATGGAGGAAGGTACAGTAGAGAGAAATCAATCCATCCATCCATCTATCTATCTATCTATCTATCTATCTATCTATCTATCTATCTATCTATCTATCTATCTATCTATCTATCTATCTGGCTGAATATGCAGTTTGGGCACACATTTACCTTTTACCACCATTTAATTGTCCAAAGCCACAGACCAGCGTTTACCCAGCACCCTTAATCTCTACTGGCAGTGAGTTTTGGACACTAAAAGGTCCGATTTGCGTGTCTTTAATGTATTGGAGGCACTAGTTCCTTACCCTTTCCATGTCCTGACAGCAGTAATCTGCGAGGAGGACATGTAGCATTCTTACTTTGCACAATAACAGGTTTGTTTCTATCCATGTTGGCCCAAATATTATGAAGGCAGACAAGATGCTTATCTGCTGGCTCTTTCTCCTCTCAGCTTTGTCCCTGTAGCTTTGCTCAAATGTTGGCAGAAATCTTGATCTGGGGAGATTCTGTATACTGGAGTGAGATATTTACTTTAACCGCCACTATTGACTCTGCGGTGTGATGCGTGCGCGTGTGTGTGTGTGTGTGTGTAGCATTGCATGAGCCACAAACAATGCACGTCACACTCCCTGGCACAGTTACTCACTTCTTCTTATTGTATTCTGTGTTGTGCTCAGCCATTAGATGTGCCAGTCACATCCAGCAGCACGTCGTCACACATCCTCCCTCTTCTGATCACTGCTGTTTTATTTTCATCTCTTTCATCCGCAGTTAATTTCTCTATGGGATTTACTTTGAAACTGTTTGAGTGGTTTTTCCATCCAGTGCTTTCATTCATCCTGCCTTTCCGGTTCGTTCTAGGTATTCTAGGTTTCAGAATCCTGCTCCCTCTTTGTCCCCTCCCTGCTTCCTCCCTAATGTTTACTGTGGGGCAGTGACTGACTCCCGCCTCGGTCCAATCAGTGGCACTGGCTTGGGCTGCTAATTGAATTGGGCTGGAGGTCTAATTCTAATGTGCAGCAGATGGTTGGGGCATTCCTGTGTTCACCAGCCGCGGGCTGCCACTCTGCTCTGCCCAGGGTAACCCAAACCACCACGGACGGAGAGAGCCAATGAGAGAAGGAAAGACAAAGAGTCACCCAAATCCACTCACACATACACTCAAAGCCCTTCAGTTACATTCAATCACGCATTCTCACATCAAATCAGCTTCATATACTTTACTTTCTGACATGCAGGAGGCCAGTGCACGTCTACGTTTGCACAGCAGAAGCCGCTTCGATTCTCTTTTCCACGCATCAGTGGAGGAAACCCTCACTGGATGGCAGTGTTGAGCTGCACTGAGCTGTCAGGTCGGCTGCTGCTGCTGCTGGTGAAAAGGTTTCACTGAAGACATAATAAAGACACAAATCAATGGCCATAATTTGGAGAGAGACACAGCCCGGGTTAGAGTTATAATTTCCTCGGTTTTCGGTGCTGCAGTGAACAGTAAACACTGTAAGCAGTAAATCACTCTGGGCAGGGGGGAGGGAAGGAGGGACAAATGGGGAGAGATGTAAAGCATGGAGCTGGAGAAGTGAAGAAAGAGAAAAAGGATAAAACAGAGCTGCTAATGTAATATCAGCACAGCACAGAGAAGGGGAACATTGCTTTTCACAGTAACTACTATCACCAGCTATCAAGTGCATCAGGGACAAGGCATCAGGGTGTGTGTGTGTGCGTGTGTGTGTGTGTGTATTTCTGGACAAGAAAATGCAGCATACTTTATTGTTGTGCAGAGCTGCGCTTACTGTTTTGAGATGACTCCCCAGAGTGCTGCATGAGTGCTGCGAGGAAGATTATGAGTAAGATAGAACGCACACATGAATTTGGGCTTTGTTGTGTGGCAAGATAATAAAAGATGGGGCTCTTTGTCAGAACACGTAAGTGTGTGTTTTGGGAGTAAATGACTGACAACACAAAACAGCCATTTGGGCTCTGGGTGTGTCACTACCTTTTTCTACAAAGGTTCTTATATATCGAAGCATTTTTATTCATTTTGGCTCAAATGTTTATTCAGATTCATTGCTATAGATGATGCGCCTGAGTTAGCTTGTGTGTGTGCGTGTGTGTGTACACGAGCACAGCGGCTGGTCAGGGAGGAGGCAGAGAAGAATGGCTGACACAGTGTGCGGTAATTCCAGGTGATTTGTGAAGTGCTGAGCCCGGTGCATCGTGCCGTTCTCTTATTATAGACAATCTAATACAGTGCACAGCGGGACACTGAACAGCAGCCACGATTGCAGGGCCAATTACACAAAGACAACAGTTGATGTCTTAAACCTGTATACACACACACACACACACTTTAGGACAAATGGGTTCAGCAATACATTCTCTTGCAATATGTTATTGTGAGACTGAGAGGCAATATTGCAGTAAACCTCTGGAACTGGTAAAGTCCATTAGAATACACCGAACAAAGAAGACTTCCCTCCTGCTTTTTTGAAAACGTCGGCATTTCTTATTTATAATTAATTCAACTAATGAATTAAAAAAATCCCAAAATAAAAATATTTATCTAGACACACACACACACACACACACACACACACACACACACACACACTTACTGTTACTGTTACTGTGGATGCCCTTTCTCCTCTCCACAATGACATCAGTTGCCGTAGAGATGGACACACACAGAGTCATATCTTCAGTCACTGTGCCTGCGTGCGGGCGATAATGTCTCTGTGTGTCTTACTCATATTGTCCATAGTATCGTCATTAATCATTTCTCCTCCACACAGACACGGCCAGCAGTTATGGAGCGGTGCAATAATTTGGAGTTGATTTAGTTCCCATATAGAGCCTCAGTCAGAATATAAAATGCTCCTTTGGCAAGAAAGAAGAATGGAAGCTAATGAAAAAGGCCCGTCAGCAACTGAAGCTGTAGAATACTGAAAATAGATACCAGGCGTCTTGTTCCTTCTCTCTTATTGTGTATTTCTGTCCATCTCTTTTAGTCAATGAAAAGAAATGTGTGTGTGTGTGTGTGTGAATGTGTGGCTTTGGTCTGGCAGAGGTTGGAAAGCAGGTGGGCAACCAGAGATGATGTGACACGTGGGACACCCCTGTCTCAAACCCCTCTCTGTGCCATTGTGAAGTTTCTCACTCTCTCTCTCTCACACACACACACACACAAACACACACACACACACACACACACACACACACACACACACACACACACACACACACACACACACACACACACACACACACACACACACAGTCAGAATCAAAAGGATTTCATATAAATATTGTGTACAGTACTTATCTACAAAAGACCCCTGAATATTTCTTGGTGTTCGGCATGATCCTTCACACACACCTGCAGCAGCTATGCCTCTGGCTAGTATGAGCACTAGAAAAGAGGTTTGTGCAAAACAATCGACATTCAAGTATGACAAAACAAACATTTCAAGCCAAGCAAGAATCTCACATTGAACTTGTCTCAAAAGAGCCTGCAGGAATAAAGACACGCGCTTCATTGAAAACGTCTCAATTGGAGACGGGCTGAGTTTTATATATCGATGCTGAAAGAGATTAACATCGTTAAAACTATTGCTGTCAAAACCCAAGTTATGTGTTGTTGTTGTTCTTGGTGGTGAGTCAGCTGTTGTAAAGCCCGCAGATCTGAAGGTCCCTGTTTATCAAAACTCTTGAAATCTGAGCTTTTCCACTTGAATCCTTTCTTTTTGGCTCCCCATTGAGCTCCTTTACTTTATCCCCCGCTACCTCAGAGCCACTACACACATTAATACAGCTACACCATCCGTTACACAAACACTATCCGTCTCTAGATGGACTAGCACGGCAAGGTACCTCATTCCATTATCCTGAGAAATGGACGCTCCTGCTGTTTAGTTTGCTCAGGTGCTGCTGTTGGTTTTTCCTTCACATTGCTCTTATTGGATTCATCTTCAATATGGATGCAGTACCTAACTGAAAGTGATGGTGCAAAACCTTCAGTTTCGACACACGCATACACAACTCACAGCACTGAGCGCCAATTCCCCTCCGCCCAGTCAGCCGGGGAAACACATGAAAGTTATGCTTCAATTAGGAAAGAGGGTAAAAATAATCTAATCCATAAATTAGCTAAAGTCAATTAGGACAACTCAACAATTAAGGACAAATCTGTGACTTCAGGGCAGAGCTGTAATGAGGTTGCGGGAGGAGCCACACTGTGACTGTGTCCTTGCTTGTTTGTGTCCTACTGCACAAATATAGAGCTGTGACCATGTTTTTGATTTGGAATTAGGTTGCAAATTGAATTTTGTGGTGACCAATCCCCGACCTGGCCTCGTGAGGGAGAGGAAGAGGAAGAGGCAGCCCGGGAGAGAAAGAGAGGGGGGGGGGGGGGAAAGACACTCATGTTCGCTCTGTGAGTCAGCATTGAGAGAATCCTGTTTGTTTACTGTCCTTTTGGAGGTTGGGAGTCTTTATAGATTTTATTTATAGATCCCATATTTAAAGGGAACATTAGCCTGAGCAGGTTTAACAACACCAGCATACTTTCAATTACACCCGAAGCCAGAGAAAACATTAACCCAACACCAGTCACAAGATTCTCACAGCATACCTTCCAACCCTTGACCTCCATCGTGACACTTGACCTTCAAAGCCGGTCAAACTGACTGACATTTGACCCCCTGTCCTCCACCGAGCCGTGCCCTCAGGTATCTCCACACCTCAGCCAAGGGTGGCCCTCATCTGTGCGAGGTTCAACATCCAGGAAGGGTTCCCCCTCGTATCTTGCCAATGAGCTCCAGGTCTTTCGATATCAAAGACAAAGCACAACGTTAGCAGATGGAACAAATCTACAGTGCAAACAGTCAACACAGCGAGGAGGTGAAAGGAGAGACATTTCTCTCCCTTTTCTTCTCCGTAAGCCCAGCAGTAACATTCTACCGTGATTTACAGCAGCACTCCAGGCAGGAAACCATTGATCTCAGCAATTATTTAGTGTTTCAGCTTGCACACATCACAAAGAGAGAATCTTTCAGAAGTAAGCGTGATGATGACAACATGTAATGGCATCGCTTTTATGCTCTCCCTCTTCTCCCTCTACGCAGCATGACTTGTCATTGAACTGTGATGAGATTTGGGGGAGTGGGTGACAGAGGGGTCGACTGGGAGGTCTGATTATGACACGTTTAAGTCCCGAGACCAAGGTTACTCAGGAGCTAAATCTGTACTGATGTAACCTCTGTGAGCTCTAGGCTTCCTGCCTGAGAGCGGCTCGAGGCAGCAGAGATGTTGACACAGGCAGACAGGGCTGCTCCAAGTGTGGCTGCCCTGCCCCAGGACGCCAAGCCAGGAGACAAGGGGGGGCAGGGAGTCAGAGAGCCCGTCAGCCCACCCGCCTCCCCTTAACCCAATCCCAGTTCTGGTATGGAGGAAATTAAGTCTTGTCTCAATTTCCCCCCTTCTGCCTGCCTGCTTGAGCTCTAGACCTCATCCACTCAGGCCCTGGGAGATGTTAGGGAATAAGCTGATGAGCTGCTGCCAGGGGCTATGGAGGGCTAGGAGGCTACAGCTATGAGCCGCCGCAGCCACTTAACCCTTTATGTTCCCCTGCCAACAGCCCTCACCTGAAATGATTTCCACATGGACCCCAGCACCTGGCAGTCATTCATCATTCCCAACAGCAACGCAGCCTTTGATACCCTGATATGGGCTCTAATGGTATATTCAGGAGGTAGACTTACTTGCAAACAATATTCAGAGTTGTGGGGGAAACACAATTTGAAAGGATATCCACCCTGCCCTTTGACCCCTGTAATCATAACAAATTACCATATGACTAACCCCAGAGAATGGCACTGTACTGACGGATGGCAAGGGTCAAATGAATAACTGATCCATGGGAAATACAAACACTAATGCTGTGAAAGTGGGAGAGTGGAGGAAGGGGGCAGAGAGGGAAGGAAGGAGGGACAGAGTGTATGATATGACATGTATGTTAATGTGTAAGGCTTCACACACTGTAGCAGTTACAAACACAAAGAAGAAGGCAGCTGGTGCATCTGTGTGTATCTGCAGACTTCATGTATGCAATAGGTAGCTGTCCACAGGTAACATAAAGGCAATCGATGTCTGTTCATTTCATCTTTCAACGACTTCAACTGCTTTCAAATTACGCATAGAAACATACATGGTGAAATTTGTAGCAAGCACTTGAAGATATAGTGTCTATAAAAACATCAGGACATGTTCTTTGTGCTCTGAGTGACACTTGAGCACGAGTGGAACAAAAGAGCAAAGCAAAAGGAAACAACAGATGAACATCCATTCCCTCTACCTGCTCAGGGTCTCTGGGGGCTGCAGTCCACTCCAGTCTAGATAAGCATGGGACTGAGTTGTGTGGTCATATAGAGCTACACAACTTACTATGAAGTTACTATAAATACAAAGACTTTACATTTTTCCGCTTGTATACTAATCAATCTTCAGTAGGCACTTGATTGTGATTAGAGGTGATTACATCGCCCGTAAATCACAACACATTGTCCACACATTCATTACGTCTCCATTGTGCCAATTATTGTTTATGCGCTGGAAGTGTGTTTACCAAATGTATCACATCTTGTATAATCCAGAGATATAAAGGAGCCAGGTCTTGTGTGAATGTGAAGCAAGAGACTAACAGGTTACAGCAGTGTGATACAGTATCAATGAGTCAAACGTGGGAAGAACACAGGGTTTGTGTGTGAAATTAATTAATAATTCATTATACCTTACAGATTCAACAGGAAAGGTGACATTAACACTATAAAAAATATATTTCTCTGTCAGGTATTGCTCATCTTTCCGGAAAAACACAACAAAGTACACAAATCTAGGCCATTTGTCGACTGCTCACATAGGAATAGAGAGATATCTGGTCATGACAGATGTATCGCTGTGCTCTCAGCTCTGTAAGGGAACATCATTAGCACACTGACTGACGGAACTGACAGCTGGCACTGAGAGCAGAGGGATGGAGGGTGAAATAGAGAGGGAGGAGACGGAGCAGAATCTGTGCCAGCTATCACCCTCTGGCTCTTCTCCACCGTTTTAATCACAGCAACAGTGCTCTCACTCCGCAACCCCTTGGAGACCAAGGTACCTTAGCCACACTTGACATTAACCACAAGGCGAATACACCCATGTTTAATACAGACACGACTTCTTGCATCTCTCTTAGCGCGTTTCCTTCTCTTTCATTCCCCTCACCGCCTGTCATAACAACAAGGTGACACAGACCAGAGGCTTATGTGTTTTCTATCCCATGTTTGCTTCCCTTTCCTCTCACCTCTTGCTGTATTGTCATTCAGCTTCATATCTAAATCTGTGTTTGTTTTCATTCAATCCTGCAGTAAGCTGAGGGAGGCTGTTTCAGAAAGTTACATCACTGATGATAAAACCCATCGCACTCAAACGCTCATATCTGCCTGCCTTTGGCTTCTCGTCAAAGCAAGTAGTGCCGAGGGGCTGACCCCATCACATTTCTGCCAATGCCAAGACAATTATGACAAAATGAGCAGGATGCACCAGGACAGGGGTGCTAGTGCTGAAAAACTGGGAGGTGTGTCTTTGGCGTGTGTGTGCATTCCAGTGCGACGCCAGTTTCCAGTGTGGACAGAAAGCAGCGAAGGCACGGACAGTCCACTGGGAAAGGAGCTACAGACACTGATGGCGGCAAATGGTTTTGAGAGGAAGACCTTGGAGAGAGGGGGAACCAGAAGAGCACACTTCAGGAAAAGCAGACAGGACAAAACATCCTAATGAGCTTATTCTATGGGACTGTGTGGAATGTCCACCCCTTTAGTCATTTGCCAGATGTTCTCATCGTCCCTGATGGCATCACTAATAGATCTAGTTTGCCTCTTAATAGAAGACTTAAACCCAGAAGAACTAAGGGAGGAGATTTTGCAAACACCAAGCAAACATATCAGCAGTGGAAGACAAGCCCTTCCTGCTGAGTCGAGTAAACAGAATAAGAAGCAGGAGCGGATGTTTGCTTGTCCTTTGAGACGTTAGACCTGAGGTCTATGCTCCCAGTTCAGTGCAGGATTTAACCTGTTGACTGCTGTAGCCATACATCACAACATAGTAAGGATGTGTTTGACGTATCAGTCCATGCTGTTCATTGATTGTATAACTAAAATGTTCAATTTTTGATAGAGTGGCGGTAACATAAAGGTTCCCACACAAAATAAAAAGCCTTTACTAAAGAACAAGAAGATAACAGAGCCATTTTTTTCAAAGCAAGCCAAGCCACCGGGTCAGAGTTCCTGTGGTTTGCACGCCGCCTCTCCTCACAGCCCTCAAACCCCCGTCATGTAGTTGGATTTCTTCCAGCTCTGGCAGAACTTCCAGCAGAGCAACAATCTCCCCGCAAAGGCTCTTAAAGTGATACTCTTTACGATACGATTCAACAAAATGACAGGAGTTTTAGGCCATTTATGTGCACCAGTGTTGTTTTGTACGTTGCAGCAGAATCCGCAGTGCACTTTTGGCAAGCAATTACCAGAGCCATCAGTCTTTGAATGGACCCCTATGGATCCCTTTGCTTTGACTTCACAAACAGAACTATGCAATATTAAGTACATTTTCGTTGGACCCCATTTTTCCTTATAATACCCTGCAAGTACATTTCTGGAACATTCTCTCAGCTATTTCAGGGAATAAATAGCCGTGTTATATTGTATGCGGGTATGAATGTAACACGAGACGTTTAAGGGTTAAAACACTTTCTGAGGCAGTGAACATTTGTATCTGAAAATTGAAATTGAATTGAAAATGACATATAAACAAAGTGACATGTAAATGGGTATTTTGGTTCTGATCCATACTGGAACTGGCACGTTTCAGTCGGTCAACAATGAATCTTGAACAGGAATTGTGTTCTTGATGGAATCCACCTCCTTCCACTGCCGTGTCCTTCCTTCCACAGTGCTGAACAGGCACAGGCTTTCACTGCTGTGTAATCTCCATGTTAAGGCGGTTGAGGGGTTTATTTTGGAGGAACAATGCACTTTGAGATTTAAGCACCAAGTTTTGTTCACCCTCGGGGAAGGCCATAAAAACGTTTTAAGCTGTCATTGTAAATTGCATTTTGGGCCGTGCCTGGTGGGCCAAAATGTAGGAATACTTCTAATGATCTCCCCTATGATTCTGCAAACTCAGGCCTTTTCTCTTTTCTTTCCACACAAACCACCATCAAAGTATGACAAGTAGGTACCGCAACACTGACTAGCTGTATTCCTTTGACCTTTGGGTTTTTATTTATAGGAAACAAAGACGAACCTGACACCGGGAATGTTTCACAGCTAAATTGTGTCTGTCATAGTGCAACAGCAAACTGGAATCTGTGACTACATTATGATGTTTTTGCAGGAGGGCTGACCTTGAGGTTCTTGAACACGGCCGGCCTGTGTTGCTCCCTCCATGCTGCCTGTCTGCACTGGAACACACTGACCAGCCTTCTAGTTGTTCCAGGTGGCATTTCTCTCAAACATGGTACACGCAGTGCGGGTCCAATACAACACACGCACACACAGACGGACACACAAAACCTCAATAATTGCACATTTCTTGATACAAATGCATATCGCACAGGACAATACATTCATGTGTTCATTGTTAAACCTCAATGCTACATCGCACAATAAAAGGCAGGCAATTGAGCTGATCCACAAAATGGTGTGAGGGAATAAAAAACAAACCTCTCCATCTTCAGTTATATGGAGCAGAGCACAACAGCATAACAGCACGAGAGCATGAGAGTGGGCCCACAAGGAGCAGCAGGGCTCATGGAGAAGAAGGAGAAACAGGGTAAAATTGCCCCAGCGTGATCGAACAATAAGAATAATTGTGAGAGGCCAAACAAACGACCTTTACTCTAAATGTGATGGCTGCTACACATTTTAGAAAGGTTGTGACAGGTGCATGCTTCTGACTGTGTTACATCACCTTTCCTCTTAACTACACTCAGCCATCGTTTTAAAACTAGGACACTAATTCTTGTTTTTTAAAGTCTTTTGCCTTTCTTGCTTGATTCAAGACTGCTCAATACTCCGGGTCTCCGCTGAGGCAGACAGGTCTGGACTGCAGGCGGGCGGGCGGGCCCGTCTAACACCTGCACTCTTTTACTACCAAGTCGTGCTGTAACAAGCAGGGAGCGAAGAAGACGTCACCTCGATGTCAGCAGATGTTGCTCTGACATGCATACTCACACTCTTCATCTGGTGCCGGCACAGATGTGAAAGTTACCCAAGCCATGTGCAATAACACACACACACACACACTCCCACACTGTGATGGCCGCTGGCTTTTGAACTTTGCCTTGCTCATAATTGGGAAGGTCCTTTTGCTCTTCGGTCCTGGGAACATGACGTCCTTGTGTTCCAGTTCAGAGGGCTGGAGGATCACAGGCCTTCTGTGCTGGTTTCCCACTTTACACATGAGGATGTCTCTGGATTCTCTGAATCTTTCAATAATATTATGGACAGTAGATGGTGAAACCCTGAAATACCTTCAGTAGTGCAATCATGCAGTGACAAACAGTGTTCCTAAACTGTTGTTTCTTAAAGTTTGATGTAAATTGGTAAACCCTCAAACTGGTAAACAACTGCAGCCTCTCATGGACGCTCATTTACACCTGATCATGATTGCATCACCTGTTACCTATCAACCAGGATTTATCTTGAATTTCTACTGTTTTTTTTAATTAAGTACGGATAAAATAGAATATTGAAACGACTGCTTTCTGTATTTAATTAGCTTTTTAGACACTGTCAGCGTTTTAGACTTTGGGTTTGTAATACCTTGATATTAAGTGGATCGACTAAATGTTGAAGAGGAGGAAGAGGAACAGCAGGGAGTGTGAAAGAAATGATATTATCACAGATGCACATGCTGCTAAGAAGTTCTTTTTTAGAAACAATCATGTCAGGTTAACCTTTTCTCTACACTCCATTTCCTTAACCACGCTTCATTTAGTTTTCAATTTGACGATATGGGGAAAGGGCCAGGCCAGAGTTACATATCTGTGGAGAGAGAAGCAGAAAAGAAAGTTATCTGCAGTCTCAACTGGACTCTCTGCTCACTCAGTGGAAAACTACAAAGGCTCTGTGAGAACTCTGCTCCGGTCCAAACAGCGATCGGATTTCAAAGTAAAGACAGGATGAAGTTAAAAAATATATAAGATGAGGAAGAAGTGGAAGTATTTGCCCTGCTAACTACTTGGAGGATTTTCTAACTTCCTTGACCTGCTGAGCACAAAGTACCTTCTTGTAGACGAATGGCTCGTCCTTGTGGTGTGTGTGTGTGTGTGCGTACAGCAAGGCTAAGTCATAAACAGTGTGTTAGGACCGGGAGCTCAGACCTTTGAGAGAACAGATGTTTTTAAAAAAGGGGGGGGGGATGTTCTACCTTGATGAAACCAAGAGTGTGTGTAAAGGATGGTTCTGCTGCAAGGCCGACTCAGTACTCAGGACCGCGTCACATGCACCTGAGCACAACATGCACACACACACACACACACACACACACACACACACACATCACAAACATGAAAGCCTGTACACACACACACACACACACACACACACACATTAACTGAAAGGGGAAAGAGATGGTGCAATAATAAATACGATGACAAATGCAGTAATTGGTCTTAATGAAGTTCCACCTCCGCTCCCACGCACAAACAACTCACAGCATCGAGCCAAGCTGCTAATTTAAGAGCTATGACAGCGAGCTCAGTGAAAGAGCTGCAACATCATTAGATGGTAAAGGAGTTAGAAGATGGTGTGCTGTGGGATGTTTAGTTAAGATGGCAGCCACGGTGTGTGTGTGTGGGCTTGAGTCTCTACTAGTTGGGGTAAGGGAGAGTTCGTTATTACCGAAAAGGAGGTGAAGGAGAGGCAAAGGGGCGGGAGGAGGAAGAGGAAAGGAGTGAAATGAGATATGTAGGAAAAGGAGGCGAAAGAAAGGAAGTGGGGATATTATGAAAGGAGAAAAGGTCAGGGGAGATATGAGGAGAGGGGATGGGAGGTGAGGTGACCCTAGACCTCTGCCCTCTGCTGGACCAGGAGTCCCACCGCACACACACACACACACACACACGGCTCCCACGCACCCACTCAGTTACGTGGCTACTTTGATTTACAAGATATTTGATCTTCACAGCTTTCCCATTGCTGGTGCTCCTCCTACTCCTCCTCCCACCTTCTCATGAGGGCCCCCCCCCACACACACGCACGCACGCACACACACACACACACTATTACTGTACTTTCTTGTCCCCACCACTGTGGGCTTTGTTGACCTGAGCAGTGTCCTTATAAGGAAACCAGAGCTCATACATTGTGAGCAACTTTGTCTAAGTTGGAGAGAGAGAGAGAGAGAAACAAACACTGGCAGAATAACAGAAAGAGAGGGACAGGAGAGACCAGGTGAGGAAGATGGAGAGAAGGAAAAGAGGACAGACAATGTAACATTAATGATTACAGAGAAAGAGATGAACATCTGATGAGGCCGTGTTTGTTAAACTATCAAAGACCCCTCTCTCTCTCTCTCTCTCTCTCTCTCTCTCTCTATCTCTCTCTTACTGTGTGTGTGTGTGTGTGTTTGTGTGCTGGTGCCCTTCACAGAGGCACAGTGATGCTGCTGACCCAAATGACTGGGATATTATTGGGAGGGTGAGAAAGGGGGGGGCCTCTGTTGAATACTGATGAGGCTCAGCACAAAGATGCCTCCTGGCCTCATTAACCTGCCCAAGACCGCCTTTGTTTCCCCTCCTAAGTGCTCCAAACATTACCAACATCCTGGCCCAACTAGTTTCGGAAGTGGCACCACAGACAGAGAGGAGACAGTCAGTCAGCGAGAAGCGCAGGAGTGGAAATCTGAGTAAAACAGGATGTGTACTGTGGGGGACAGGAACTCCTCTTTACATACAGGGAGTCATCTGGAAGAGGAAGCAAAGAGAAAGGTGTTCAAGATGTGAAAAGCTGTGCAGGGGATGGGTTGAAGGTGATGAAACAAGGTGTACAAGGTGTACAAGGTGTACAAGGTGTACAAGGTGGGGAGAGAGGTGGTTTGATGCGAGGTAAGATCGTCACATCACATCATTTCCGGCTGCCCTTACATGATGAAAAATGGAAGGAGGTGGAAGAGAGGAGAGAGTGAGAAGAAGGTGCAGCACAAGGACAAGGAGGAGAAGGGGACACACAAGGACGAGGAGGAGAAGGTGAAGCACAAGGATGAGGAGGAGAAGGTGAAGCACAAGGACGAGGAGGAGAAGGTGAAGCGCAAGCAACATGGGAGGTTTACGCTTTTTCATTTGCTTTGACACAAGGTGTTGTTTTGTCAAGAATTGTGTGGCATGCAAGTGTTGTACGCCTGGATGTGTGTGTGTGTGTGTGTGTGTGTGTGTGTGTGTGTGTGTGTGGTTGCACGGGATATTTCAATTTCATCTTTAATGGAAACAGAAAATAGGGGAACAAATAAAAAGCAAGGGAGAAGAGAAATCCTCCAAGCTCTGTCTGAATGGATGATGAGGCCGACATGAAGTAAATATTCATCTGCTCAGAAAAAAACAAGGTGAATAGGAGAATTGGGAACAGCGACGCAGCAGACACAGAGGTGATTCGGGGGAGCATGAAGAGAAGGAGCTTGGCAGAGGAGCCAGGCAAAGACGAGCGGCGATGGAAGTACCAAGAAATACAAGGGAGGAGGAAATAGCAAAATGGAGAAGGGAGAGGAAGGATGGGGCACGAGGGTGCAGGGGTGTGTGTGTGTGTAGGGGTGATGTGTGTATTCCAGTCCGAGTTGTCACCCTTAATGTGGAAGAGAAGCAGCTGTGTAGTCGGGGACCAGGATGAGCAGCTAACAGATTAGATACAGGCCAGCGCCTCATGTCTCCTCATATCGATCATTAATGTCTCAGGAAGAGCAGAGGATGAAAGTCACACACTGACACTGACAGTAGAGTCCAAGTATCAATAGCTCCAAGTGTTTTTCTGATCATCAATACGCTGATCTGTACTCAGGCAGGTCTCAGAAGGCTGGAGCACTATTATGCACCGTCACATCAAATCACTTATCCACTTCTACTCACAAACACAAACAAAACAACCAAACAAGTGTCTACTCTCTGATGATTCACTATCAGCCTCACTCATCCAGCACCTTAGTCTAATTAAACCAAACAAAAAGAATAAACTTCTGCTCTCTCATGCGAATCAAACCGCTTCTCATTTCTACACAGTCGTAAAAAAAAGACCAACTGTTGGAAACCCCCTTCCCCTGTGACAGTTTGTTTGTCATGACAACACTTCTAACAGTGCCACACTCGCAGGGCCAGAGCATTTGGAAAGAAATTCATTTTGCGAAAGACAGTTGAGCCATAGTTATTATAAACTACATTCTGTGTCAAAGAACATTTTGCTATTTATTTGGGCAATTAAAGGATTTTCAAAAATAGGTTGCGAAATTTGTTAGTAATGCAAAGAGCAGAAGGTTCATGTTCATGTGACTTCGCCCGTGACTTCACCCAAGCGTTTGGCCTTGTTTCCCTTTGCAGAGACGCAGTTCAGAGACGGCTCTTCGTCCTTTGAGACTTTGCTGAGTGTAGTCTCTGGTTCTTTATTCAGCATATTCTGCATCTGTGATGAGGTTGCTGTTCTCTCTCTCTCAGTGAACAAAGATGTGTTGCTCTTTTGATGGTTTGGTTATTTTGGTCTGACTGATCGTTCATTGGATACAACTGATCCTGTTTGGGCAAAGCTTACATTCCATAAAGCAGAATCCATTTCCTCTTCTTCCTTTCCAGGTTTAAATGGAATAATCCAAACATGTAAATGTAGTCTCAGACTTTTGGACCCCACTGTGTGTATAAATAAATGATAGAGACTCTCCAGAACTGGAGAAGCCTTTCAGATGAGAGGTGAAACGTCTTCAAGCCTCCAGTCCAAGTCCAGTTGCCTAAGATTAACTTTCCTTGGCTATCATGAGCTGGATGGCTGAGAACCTTCACAGACTTCTTATACAGATTCATACAAAGACAATTGTTGACATTGTGTCAAAGGGGTCCGTAGCCTAAACAACTTCTGAATACTCAAAGCTTGTACTTTTGTTAGGTTAAGACTTATGTTGCCTAAACTACACGGCCATATTTTTGCAAAAGTGAGAATGAGGTGACATAGCGACCAATCACACCCTCAGATTTGGACCACAGGTGGGAAGGAGAGGAATGCCAGACAGCACAGCCCAGTCTTACATAACAGCACCTCCAACTGTGGTCACAACGATCACCACTGAGTCAAATCAACACTTCTCTGACAATCAGTAACTCTGCTTGAGTGAACATGCTGCAAGAGAGCTGTACCTCATAGAATAACAGCCCCTTACGCATGTGTGTGTTGATTGATGTTGTGTACGCTGCTTATTCAATAATACTCGCAATGTTGAAACCCGCAGGATGAAGCAAAGAGCAGAACGCTTGTAACTATTTATTGTTAAGGTGAAATGTTATGTTGATACATTTTTGCTGCTAGGTCACCCCTTTTTTTTGTGCCAAACACTAAATGAGAAAATTCTCTCCCTGCACCTCTGCAGCGTTGTGACACCCAGCAGCTCCATGTATGACAGGCATTTTAATTGGTTCTCTGTAAATAAGAAGCCAAAGCCATGGTAGCCACCTCCTCTCCCCCAGCTGGGATTGTTTGAAGCAATGCAAGTCGGAGGCTTTCTGAAGATGTCAACAGGGCCATGTGGTTGCAGCAAGACGTACAAACACACACACACACACACACACACACATCGTACTGAGTGCTATTTAAAATGTGAAAGGGTCTGGCCTGGTTTCCAACTCAATTATTCTGCAGCTCATGATGTATAACGTGTCTGCGTTTAATCAGGAATTTGATCATTTATTAATCAGTGAGCTGCCAACAGCTTGTTCCACAGTGACCTCACATTTGTCCAGGATAAACTGTTCACGAGAGGAATCTGTGTGTCTGTTTTGGCCCGATCCCCCTGGAGAGGCTCAGAAGGTTTCAGGCTTTTAACACAGTTAGCACTATATCTCAGCTGTCTCTCCAGGTTCAAAAGTCTCTCTGTCTGCCTCCTCTTCCCTTCATCTACATCCTCCACCCGCAGCTGAAGTGGACAGGAGAGGTGAGATCAATAATTCATATCTTTCACCTGGATTCAACTTATTTGTCTCTTTAAAAAGAATAAGCAGCCCGGAGGCGGTGACATGTCCTAGGTTTGAACCCTCTAATAGGTCACCTGCATTATTGAGCAGAACTTGTTTTCTTTGGTGTTTAGTGAAGCTTTTAGATATCTCCGTCTCAAAGCTGGACGTGAGGTTAATGACTGGCTGAGTCCTGACATCGTGCTCCGTCTTCCTGCCTTCATCAGACAACTGAACTCATTCTGCAGAGCCTGGAGGCACATTTTAGAACGAGTCTTCAGTTCGATCATTCAGAAAGAGATCAAATCAGTTCTCTTGAAATATTTTCAGTGTAAATAAATATGATGCCAATCAACCACTTGCTGTGTCTTATTGTTCTAAGCTCAATGGGTGCAAGATGTTGGGTGAGACGATTAATTCCCTGATAAACATTATAACAAAACACAGATTGGTGCCATTTACCCTACTTTTCAAATAGTTAGGATTACAGATTATTGTGTCGTGTATAGAAACTGATTTCATAGAGGGAGAACGACGCTGCTGACTGGGATTCATCACAAAAAAAAGGTTCCCATTTCTATTAGACAGCGCTGCTAAGAACTAAAGGAGAGAAACGAACCCTGAAACATAAATCATCATTTCACTGCCTTATGCCTACAAGCACAAGCCGGCTGCCACAGATTCACTTCAAAACAAAGGCCTTGCTATGCAACACAAACTTCATATGTTCAGTGGAGAGAGTGTGATGACTGTGATCAGTACTGCAGAGTCATCATCATTCTAGGTGCTGAGGCAGACATACTGTGTGTGTGTGTGAACATACAGGAAGTGTTGACATTGCAGCAATCTGCATCCCCAAAGTCTTTGACAAATCCATAAGCCAACAACACACACTCGTGTTTTAGATGCCTGTGTGGCACGGAGTGTGTTTGTTCAGTCAGTGTTACTGGACTTCAGCAGATAGATTCCACTGAGGTCACAGGGACAATGATCTTTGCTTTAGCCGCTCAGTTCCTCCACTTAAGCCCACTCATCAGTTTTCCTTTGTTATTCATGAGCCCAACACACACCTCATCCAAATACAAGAACCTGTGAACAAATCTGAGAGCCAGATGGGTTTCCTGGTTTAGATTTTAGATTCAGGCACAGGCAAAGACTCAGACTCAGGCTCAGGCTCAGGCTCAGGCTCAGGCACAGAGTGCAGAATTCACAAATTCTTAAGAAGCCCATTTCAAATTCAACATGCTGTGAAATCACACACACACACACACACACACACACACACACACACACACACACACACACACACACACACACACACACACACACACACACACACACACAGAGCTCGTAATCACTTGTCTTCTAGCTTCTTATATCATAGATAACGTTTCCAATACCAAAGGTGTGTTGGGATGTAGTGGTTAGTGTGTTTGCTGTCATTCCCCTTTGTGCTTTCTTTTGCTGTTTTTTCAGCAAACACAATCTAGTTTTACTGCCACCATCTTATTCCTTATGTCAATGAACGCCTACAAGCCTTTTGTAAGTGTTAGTATATTAGTACTGCACAAGTTCCCTGTCCACCTCCTCCACCTACAGACACACACAGCTGAGTCCAACTCCTGTTTCTACCTCCAGCAGCTGCTTTATTAGTTTACACTCCAGACCCATATAGCTTGTGCAGTATAAAAGGAGGATGAATGAGCCTTTGGACGGCTCCTTATGGTTCAGTAATGCTACTACAGCAGCTATCAAACAGTCCAGTGCGCTGGACAGATCAAATGCATACTGTAAATAATTGTTTGTGTTGCGTGAACTGAGACATCCATCCTCCGTGGCCACGTTAGTCCATTAGTCTGTACCAACAGATCAGAGATCCAGTTAGAGACTATCAAAGGTGTGATTGAGGCTCAACGCTGCCACATATTTAGGTTTCATTGTATTTCACAGCATCCACTCACACTGTAGTTCCTTGTTGTGTTGCAGCAGGAAATGAAACCCTTGAGTGCTCACCATACCTTCACACACCTTCACACACACCTAACAGCACCTTTTTACAACATGCGCTCTACACACTAATGTTGCACCTAACTAACAGGAAGTCCAGCATACACATAGAATTACCACAGCAACCTGACGACACACACACACGCACACGCACACGCACACGCACACGCACACACACACGCACACACACACACACACACACACACACACGTGCAAGAAAATCAAGTACATTTAATTGATCACTATTCCTATTGAGCGTCACTCGGGGTCTGTCAAACACACTGTATATACACACCATGTAGCCTGGTCATACACACATGCACACACACACAGATAGAAACAGAGAGATGGATGGACGGATGAGTGAAGTGCCCAGCAGAAGGAGGCGAGGGGAGGAACAGACATGCAGATGTGAGAATCAATAGATGGGAAGGAAATGGCCGGCAGGGGGGACAGAGATCATGGACTGAATATTTTGGAGGGAAGGAAGAAGAGGAGGAGAGTAAACAGGCTGAAGGCTGTGAGGAGACAGAAGAGGAGATTGCCTGGATCCACCCTGGAGAATTTCTCTGACTTTTATGTTCATGGATTTCCAGTTCAGCCTGAATTTAACTTCTGGTGAATTCTGGGGTTTTTGCTTCTTCACATATCCAATTTGATTATGTTCCACATCAGTCAGGATCCAACCTTTATCTTACACCATTCCAAAGCAATTACAGTAACAAATGCTTGCTCCACCTAAATGTGTATCGTGTAGAAGCCAAGACACCGGGAGGAACAGATACATCCCAACATACTGGAGATGTTTCATGTCAACCAGGAGAGGGAAGATGAATATCAGCATCCTACAGAAAAGCACTGCTGACATTTCACTATTTCATGGTAAAAGTGAGGTCTAGAGGTCAGTTCTGTTGTCATGACAGCAGTCAGGGTGTATTGATTAAAGTCCCCAAGCTTTTGCTGCAACTTCTAATTTGAAATTGGACAATGAATGCTTTATTGAGTCCAACTACTGCAAACAGGAATGGGGAGACTGCATCCAGGGGTGAAAGTCCCTTTTTCCCCATTTGTCCTTTGTGTCCTTTTAGCCACAAACAGCTTGGAAGATTAAACCACTCCTCTTTCCCTGAAGAAGGACGATGTGCTGCTAAATGAAGGAAGATGTTCTCAGTAACTCTGTAAGCTGTGTTCATGTGTGCAGGACTCCTCTGCAGGTGAGAACATCACATGCATTAATACATCCATTTATTTTTACGATGCATAAAACCACTTGACATTTATATTAACCTCAATAAATGCTTTCAGCCTTGAGGCAATACTACTTAAACAATACGTCTGCCTCTTTTGACGACGTTGAGACTCCCACCTCCAACTCGCCTACATCCTCGTTGATTCTTCAGAGTTCATGCTAATGTTGCTGCTGTTCTGCTGAGGCCGCCCTGTCAGGGCCACTGAGCGCCGAGCTGGAGTAATGTGTTGTGATGTGCACTATAGCTTGTCTCTTAAATACAGGTCACAGTCAAACAACATGCATAAGGCATGAATCACACGTCAGGACTCATCTATTCTAAGACACGGAGCCCTTTCTGTGATGTACACTGCAACGCCTTCGCCCTGTGCAGAGTGTGTGTGTGTGTGTGTGTGTGTGTGTGTGTTCCTTATGGGATATACTTCCACATGGACCCGGGCGTGTTCTGTGTTCAATACTGTTTGACAAGAACAAATGGCTCCCCTCCTCTGCTATTGTGCTTTTATACAAGATGTTGCTCCGTCTGCATGGATTCTCAATGTGACCGAGACCTTGGAAGTGCAACAAAGCTGGAGCATCACACACACACAGGGAAAAGGGATGAGGCCAAAAAAAACAGATTCCTTTCAGTACATGTGTGTGTGAGAGCGGGGGAAAAGAATAATATATATAATATTGATTCAACTAAAGACCTGTCCACACGGATTTGCTGCCCACAGTCCCAGGGATAGAGGGAGAGAGAGAGCGAGAGAGAGAGAGAGAGAGAGAGAGAGAGAGAGAGAGAGAGAGAGAGAGAGAGAGAGAGAGAGAGAGAGAGAGAGAGGAGAGAGAGAGAGAGAGAGAGAGAGAGAGAGAGAGAGAGAGAGAGAGAGAGAGAGAGAGGGAGAGACAGAGAGAGACAGAGACAGAGACAGAGTCAGAGTGAGAGAGAGAGACAGAGACAGAGACAGAGACAGAGATAGAGAGAGAGAGAGAGATCCTTTCCTGTGCTCTTCAGGACACCTTGGTGCAGTCGAGGAGAGAGAGCCAACTCATTAGACAGAGACTAGAGACTAGTTTTGTTAAGCTCTTATTTTCCTGTTGGAGTGGCAGAGAGGACATCCCATCCTCTGTGGCACTGAGAAATGTTTTGTTTGAATTATTATTCTGCTTTCTTTGGACTGCACTTCAAACAGCTGGCAGAATCCTTGATCCTGGCATGAATCTGCATGACAAACCTGCATAGCTGTGTCACTCATCCCAACACTTCTAAATGGAGTGCAACCCTTATATGCAAGGAACAGACGAGCACAGAGAGACACACAACAGTGTTTCCTTCACTTGTACTTGGAGACACACTGCTGCCTCCTGTCTGTATAATGTGTTATTTCCTACTGCATGACTGTTTGTGTTTACTGCTCTTCATGCTTTGTTGTCTGTATAATCCCACTGGAAGTTCTCTACTGCACGCCCAGATGTTTGTGGAGAGGGAATCTCTCTTGGAATTGTCTCTCCAGAGGTTTCTTCCTTTTTTCCTCACGCGTTAAGGTTTTCCCTGGAGTTCTCCCTCTGATTCCTAGAGAGCTTTGGGCGGGGGCGGGAGTTATCCTGATGTTTTGGGTCTGTAAAGCCCTTTGTGATATCGGGCTATAGAAAGAAAGTTGACTTGACTTGACTCGACTTGCTCAATGCATTATTCAGAGATGACGACGACGATGACAACAACAAGAGGAAAACACAGCCACCAACGTTCAACTAAATAATGAAACTGTCACTTGTAAACAACACGCAAACAAATTTGTGGAGACTAGGACGCATAATGAACAGAATAAAAGATGGAAGTACAGATGCAGGTGCCAGTACAGCACCCACAGGCTTTTCATTATCCGGCAAATTTGTGTCTTTGCCCCAGCTTTGCAATTCCCACATCCCCATTCTTCCCTTCTTCTCATTCTCCCCACCTTCTGTCCTCCCTCCCTCCCTCCCTCCCCCTCCCTGGTTCATCAGATCAGAGGGAAGCTCATTACGTAGGGATATCTCCACTATCATCTCAACTGCAACAAGAGTAGCTCACATCTTCTCTCTTACTCTCTGGTTTCAAATTACCGCAGAAAGGTATTTTATCTTGACAGCATCAACATGCATGCAAGATTTTCCTATTCAGCGTCTGGAAGAAGAGAGCAGAGATTTAACACACCACTCTCGTCTCTCCTCCCAATACTTCTTTGCAGCAAATTCGATTCTTTATAGATCAGCTCTGACCCTCCCTCTCTCTGCACAGCTGGACCTGGGTAATTCCTCAGAATAGTAATTTTGCTCTCACTCAAAAGTCAAGATCCAAGCTCCAATCTCCAGATTTGATGGCTTTCATGAGGATAAGGAACACCACAGAATCGTTCTCTGAAAGGAAGTTTGGGTGGGGAAGAAGGGGGGCAACAGTTCTGAGCCAGTTTAGATCTCTTTAGCAGATTCTCTGCTGCCGACTACCAAGAAGCACAGATGCACAGCCATGCTTTTGACTTTGGGCTCGACAGATCTTGACATTGGCCTGATCTTAAATCCCTGGAGGAGAGGGCAATGGCAATCCCTGCCAATGCACATTAAGTTTTCATTAGGCATGCTCAACCTGCTGCCCCCTGGCATCGCATTCCCCGGGCCTCTATTGTTGTTTTGGAACAGTGGGCCAAAAGCAACTGAGCGAGCGAGAGAGAGAGAGAGAGAGAGAGAGAGAGAGAGGGAGAGACGGAGGGAGGGAAGAAAAGAGAGAGAGGGAGAGAGAGAGAGAGAGGGAGAGAGAGAGAGAGGGGGAGGGAAGAAAGGAGAGAGAGAGAGGAGGGAGGGAGAGAGGGGGAGGAAAGAAAGGAGAGAGAGAGGAGGGAGGGAGAGAGGGAGGAAAGAAAGGAGAGAGAGGAGGGAGGGAGAGAGAGAGGGGGGAGGAAAGAAAGGAGAGAGAGAGAGAGAGATAGAGAGAGAAAAAAAGAGAGAGAGAGAGAGAGAGAAAGCTAATATGTTTGTATCACCCATCATAAAATAAGCCATTTGGATGGTTAATGCCTATTGCTCCCTGATGAAGCCCGAAATGAGTGGAGATTAAATAACATATTCACCTGCTGACCATGCACATGTCTGAACAAGCACACACACACACAGACACACTTACTTGTGCCTGTCATCATAGGTGAAGAGGTATTGCGTCGATCTCTACATTATGAGACCTTCTCTCCAACAGCATGTCCATCAGCCAGAAGTCTGACTGCTCCTCTGCTCCTCTGCTGCATGCAGGTCTGGAAATGCAAAAGACAAAACGATGGCAGCTGAGCAGACAGGACACAGACAAGTGTTGATGTGTGAGAGGTTGCGTGAGAGAAATAATTAGGAAGAGTGTGGAGAAGAGAGCCAGAGCAAGAACCTGAAATATAGATAGAAAAACCATGTGACACCATCCTGTGTGTGTGTCTCCAGCTCTGCTCATGTGTGCAGCACAGCGAGGTCACGGCCGCTGGGTGTGTACATAACCTATATGGAGTTCAACGTATGGTAGCTTGACCTAAATGCATCTGGTCTCCTACATCTTATGTGCCAACATCTGGTGGGATGTTGAAAGATTTATCATTCTAAAGGAAAATTCCAGTATTGTGTCATGAAATTCTTATACAATCATATCTATGATCTTCCACAAGTCGTCGCACAACATCTGGACCCATCTGTCCTCTCGGCTGCAGACAGAGCAGATACTTACCTACCTAGAGGGCCATTTCAAAACTTCCCAATCTTGGATAATGAAGCTCTGGAAGAAGAATGCAAGGAGCCTGGAAACACACAGAGGAGTGGAGAGGAAGCCGACTGATGGGAGAGAGCTGGCCACAGAAATCAGATTCCTTCCTCCTCAGTTACCCACAAACAGGAGGATTATATTTGAACTGCTGGAACGTAGAAGAAGGAAGGATGAAGTGACCGAGTTGTATCCAAATCTTTGGCTGTCCCTGTGGAGTGCCGGTACCCTGTCAGTGACAGTGGCATCAGCTGACAGAAGCTGATTAAGACGTACCTGTGATCATCTATGGCACGACGACGCCTCAGTGGACATGCCATTATCCGTGTTAATCATGAAATTGGCAGGCAGGTGTCTTAGGACGACGTTTTTCAGGATTTTGCCTCAGGAAAACAAAGGACGCATTCATTTTGAAGAGTTTCTTACAGAGATCTGATGAAAGGATGGGATTCTTGTTATTATTTCCTCCCAAAGAAAAAGTAAAGCTTCTGTTTCTCCTACAAAATGATGAACTACTGAGGTTCACTGAGAGGTCCTCACAGGTGTGTCCCACAGTGACTATGCTTACTGTGCTATACTCTGCTATAGTTCCCCTTAGCAGCATCGTGTTGTCATAAGCTCAGTACATTTGGAAGGAGCGACTGGGACTCTGCAGGTTTGCATTACATGAGAGCAAGATTCTATCCTAACAGGAATAAGTAATAAGGCATCTGTACCAGCCCATGGTTCTACTTACTAAAGTTCTTCCATGTCTGCTCATCCAAAAACTGAATCATCCCGCCTGAGGCCAAAACCATCTGCTTGAGCCTGACGGTCTAAGTTCCCAAGTTCTAAAAGAAGAAAGGAGAGACGAGGACAGAGAAGGAAAAGAGAGAGAGAGTGATGGAGGTCCAGAGGCAGGGAGTCGGTAAAGACGGTAAAGGTTCTAGTCCTGCAAACAAAGCAGGTTCACAGTGTTACACTTTCACTAAACTACTCTTTATTGCATTAAAGTAAATAATAGAAGCTGTGAGGCCAAACCAAAAACAGCTGATTCACAAAAAAGCTCCGTGTCTGCTTTGTTTTAACCGGTGCCTTCTAGCTGAAAGTAGTTAAGAGATTGAGGCGGGAGGAGCTTTGACTTGTACCGTGAACCGGACTGGGCCTGTGTTAACCTGACAGTCAAAGACCAGGTCAGCTCTAACTCCTATTAATCCCCTCAGGCTTGATCCCAGTGTTTCCCGTCTCTCAAAATTAAATCAGAAATTAAAACAATGCACTGCAAAAGCATGGCAGATCCTGCTTCTTTGGCCTTTGTAGAGCGTTCTCTGACATCTAGAAGCTTTACCCAGGGCTCGGCTCACATATTTAATGGAAGTCAAAACTGGCCTCGGTGCAATTTGCTTTGCCCTCAGAGAGGGAATTCAACTCTGCCTTTTCCCAGGTTTTGATTAGGTTCTGGCTCAGTAAAGAGTGTAGAGTTCCAGGTTTGCTTGGGTTCAAATAATTCACTTGAACTCAAATATCAATGGTGGATAACATTTTGCCTGAACTTCCTACTTACACATGTACATAAACATGTCCTTCAGAGGCAGAAATATGTATCACACACACTCACAATCATCACCCCTCCTTTTTTCTTTTACATTACATTACATTACATGTAATATTATACTTTCACATTTGACATTAGACTCAAGCATGCATTATCAATGAAATTAGTCCTGGCCTAACACTCTGAGTCACACACTGTTCCATGTGTGACCTCCATTGCAGAGGTGTGAAGTCACTGTGAAAAAGAGCTTTTATATCCTAATCATGAGGTTTTATTTGATCTCACACACTCACACACTCCGTAGCAGAACAGAGAGAGTACAGTCCATTGAAGATTCATAGTCCAGTCCAGTGGTTCACCATCTAGTTTAGAGATCACAGGAGGCCGTTGCTCTAACTGTTCTGTGTTCCAGTATCATATTTCAATCTGCCTACAAGACCCCCGTACTGCAGGGAGGGGAGAATATGAGTAAACTGGAGGGCTACACATCATATCTGTGTACAATTAAAGCTCCCCCACTGTTGTTCACGTTTGTTCTTTGTGTATCCGGATGGAGATAATAATGTTAAATAGAGTATGAGCTCTCACTCGTCTTGTCTTTGTGTGTGTGTTTGTGTGTGTTACCAGAGGCAAGGGAGCAACAGCTGTGTTTAATAGTGACCAAGCTGCTCAGGCCGCAGCTGGACCACAGCCACAGATAGAGAACTCTGCTGTGTGGGAAGGGGGAGGGGAGGGGAGGGGAGGGGGTTGGCCTGGATTAGTCTGGTTTGGTCCGCACAGGCCCGGGTCCGTCCGTGAACCGTCTCCTGTGATGGTTTGAGGCCCCGTGCTGGCTCAGAAACAATCGTCAGAGTTGGCCTAACTTTCATTGACCTCTGTTCACCTTTTTCAACAGTGAGTGCCGTTGCATTCCAATCAGGGACTAATAACTTAACAGTAACCACATTGAACTACGATCTGTGAGTGGATGCATTCTCTCCTTCCCACTGTTCCAAAGTATGTTGCTGTGGCTTTCCACTTTCTTTCAAGTGGAAAGTTCATGTTCAAGAGTTTTTCAATCAGATTAGTTCCTTTTGTATGAGTGAATAACTTCTGTAATGACTTTGGCCTTATAATGACCTCATATCTCTTCATACCTAACGGCAAAATAAACCGTTTACAAGCAATTCTCTGCTATTTGAGTAAGTTCCATGTGAGAAAGGATAGGTGTAGGGTTTATAGTTTTCAGCTTTGGGTCCGTCCCTATATTTTCCCAGTCTTGGTTCAAGTGTAGGTTGCAGTGCTACATCAGCGATCATTCCAGTATGTATAGCTGGCAAACACACAGCCTCTCAACATCGCTGCGTTCAATTGCTCTATTTTGTTGCTCGAGCTGTTTGTTGACATTTTTGTTTTTAGTGGGCTGGTGGTGGAGGAGGATTATGTTCCATTTACAAATAATGTTTTTTTTTGCCGTGGCATGGAGCAGCCACCACTGTGTACGCCCAGACACACACCAGCTGTGTTTAGCCGTCCCTCTCAAGTTTATACATTCAACTCAAAAGCTTACAACATCATTTCTTGTCTTTTTTTTCATTCTTCTTTTGTTAGAGTCCATCATTGTTTTGACGTCATTGTTTTGTAAGAATTTATTATAGTAGTCTAGTGTTTCTAGACTGAGATCTCAAGCTCATCCACCAAATCTATGCAACAACACGTTCGGTGATGCCCAAGTGTGGACAAAAATATGGTTCATGTGACGCTGTATGGACCAGTACTAAGGGAAAGATCACTATGTATTCTCCTGAACTCATCTCCATTGGCTGCTTGTTTAAGATTCTCTCCACTCCCTCCACCAACTTTCCCTGTTTATGCACTTGATGGTCTAAGAATTATAGATAAAAGGGAATGAGAGGATGACTTGTGAGGTGTAACAGAGGAAGAGCTGACAAGGGACATAGGAAGCAAAAAAAAAAAAAGGGGTGTAGAAATATAAAAGAGAGTGAGAGTGTGTGTAATGGGGAATACAAATCCAGAGACAGGCAGAGGAAACTGGAATACAAGGTGAAAAAGAGTCTTTACTCAGATGTGTGGTGTTTCCATCTATGGGTGAATACATAAAACTGCTTGAGCGTGAGAAAAGCCTTGCAGCGAATACAGCACATGCTGGGAAGCTGAGAGAGACTTCAGGGCTCTCAGAAAGCTCAGAAATCAACCGAGGATGGATAATCTACACGCCGAGCCTATTGTGGGAAAAGTGTTTTTGCTCCTTGTGTATTAAAGTGATAGAATGAGCACTTCTTTATGGTCCATTTAGGAGGGAAAATGGACTTTAGTGGAGGCCAGGCGGAACAAAACGCACAGACAATAGACATCCAGCTATATGAAGTGCAGGTTTGATACAATGGACAGTGTGTGTGTGTGTTCTGAGATCGATTTGGTTGAGCATTTACAGTAGGATATACTCAAGGTCACATCGCTGGTGGGTGTGTGAGAGACAGAAGCAGCAGCCAACCATCATTATATCCCACATCCCTTTATAACCTACACACACACACACACACACACACACACACACACACACACACGGACACAGACAGGCACCTTCTAAGCTCATACACCTGAACGCACACACTCACAGTGGCTCGCTGGATGGAAGAAGTGATTCTATAGATCAGAATTCCACATCTACAAAGGTGATGTGTGCGCACAAACACACACACACACACACACACATGCAGGAAATGTGGAAGGGGTTTATTGATTGGACTAATTTCAATGTGCTTAGTGGCTATGAAACACCTGCCCCAGACACTAGCTCAGCTGTTTGTCTTGGCGCAAAATCACAACCCTGCAACCCTCTATGACCCTAATCCATCATCCACATTGCACACACACACACACACACACACAGGCACGCACATAAACACACACGCACGCACACACACAATACAATTCCACAGACCTTTACCGTTGTGTCAGATGAGAAAGCTCTTGTCAGGGTTGGGGTGTTAGGGCACAAGTCATCGGTCTCTAGAGAGCCAGAGCTTCATCTTCATGACTTCTCTCAGGAAACGCACACACACACAAATAGACACTACTAAATACATCGTATATCGAGAAAGGGTTTCACAAACTATACATAAGCATACACACACATAGGCAGTGGTAAAAGGTGAGCGTTCGCGGCAAACACATGCATACACATGCGTCTGAAACAGGAAGCTCATCCATCTTTCATTATGTTATTCAGATATGAAGTCAAATGACCCGATGTCATGGCAGCTCGGAATGACAATGAAAGGGGGGTTCACTGGGAAAACTGGGGCCTCACACACAAATAAATGATGTACATACACACACACACACACACACACACACACACACACACACACACACACGCAAGCATGGTGGCAGTAAGATCAGTTACCTAGAGACACATACTAACTATGCATTTAATCTCAATAGATGGACGTAAACATTCATCTAGACACGCCGTCTAGACGCAAGATTAATCTGAGACGCAGCAGTTTAAAGCAGAGGGTCACAGCCATTAGTAGATGGTGGGGCTACATACTTAAACATCTCATATATTTCTGTGCACTGGTGTGTGTGTGTGTATGACTGGCAATTTACTGACTTGCATTTATTCAATCAGTCACTTTCCTCGATGCCTATTTAGTGACTTTTCTTCCTTTTCTCAAACAGACAGCCACTTTGTATTTTAATATGTGAACATACATGATTGCATTTATAAAAATAAAAGTCACAGCATTACATGAAGGTTCCAATTAAAGATTACAAGCCAGATGTCTGAATTCAAAACCAGCTTTTCTTCTCTTCTTTTGGCTGATAAAGAATTGAATATAACATTTAAAATAAAAAATAAATAAATACATGACTAATCAATAGTTTGATGTATTGTTACTGAGGTGAAGTTGTTTTCCTGATGTGTGTGTTAGAGAAAACTCACCAAACAGAGACACTTATCCCTGTCTGACAGCATCCCATTATGACTTTACAATCTGACAACCAAATACCCTCATCTGGCTGTGTGTGTGTGTGTGTGAGTCTGAAGCAGCAGAAGAGAGGAGAGAGTTTCTACCCAGGCGGAGGGAGGAAAGCCACAGATAGATATTTAGCCACGGCACATTTATCTCTATTACTTCCAGCAACTCCAAGCACATAAATTCTATTGATGACAGCAGGGGAATTTTGCACCCGTCTTCCGCCCGGTCCTCCCATATCAACCACTTAACACTCTACTGACGAAAAGATAGAGATTTTCTTTTTTGAAGGCAATAGCTGTGGGCAGCTTTATTTAATTCTGCCTAAATGTCTTGTGTTTGTTATGTCTAAAGATAATTTCTGCATTTATGGTACCCAGGCTGCCTATATTTCTATATTCAGGGCATTCAAATTTTGGGATTTCAGAATAAATCAACAAAAATATCTGCCTTGAAATTAACATTCTTTAATTTGGCTACTCTATGTGTAAGGTAATTTGTTTATTCAGACAATTTACAGAATAGATTTAGTCAAACTGCTATGGCGTTGTTATTCTGTAGATCATGAGAAGATAGAACTGCTACAAAAACATGAAAGGGTCCTGTTTAGGAGTGAATAATCTGGATTTGGGGACAGTTGGCTCTGGATAATTGTAATGCTGTTCTGACGCTCTAAAGATGGAACATTTACCAACACCCTGGTGGTGCTGCTGCATAACAAGTGAAAGTTTGAGTTTCTGCGAGTCTTGGCTCCAAAATAACCGTTTAATTTCCCATGTGCACATGTTCCTGCTTTAATGTTCCACTGAAGTTACATTTAACCAGTTTTCACATCTGGTTATTGCTTTTATTCTCTGGCTAATTGATTCTCCCGTGTCATTTGGTACAACTAACCCAATCTGTTTAAGCTTGTTTCATTGATAAGCCAACTTTGGACTTGTTAGTGGCTTTGGCAAATTGTAGAAAGCATTCCAGCAGGGCCGGAAATAAGATTTTGGTGGCCCCAAAACGCTCTCAGCACAAGAGACGGGAGCATCAGCAGTGACATTCTGTGTAGAAACCAGGCTCAGACTCATGGAGACAACCTGGCACTTACATTAGCATTGGCTCCAGCAGAGTATTAGTGTCGCATGTAAGTCCAAATGCTGTTTCAAAGGCTTTCATTGAGCTGTTATCATATTAAACTATAACTTTGATCCAAGACTATCAGCATCTGTGTGTAGCTTCAACAGCTCCTAACAGCTCCTAACAGCTCCTAACAATAGAAGCTACCTGGAGCTCAGGATGGGAAAAACAGAAAACAGGAATAATGTGTCGGTGTCCTTTAAGGTGCAACAACACTACCTGTGTTATCCTGGTGCCAGATGGTGTTTTGATGTCCAGGACGGCATGCCAACAAAGCACAAGCACTGTGGGCTGTGGTGGAAGTTGCTCTCTGGCTTCAGCAGGCAGAGGGTGCCCTTAGGTGCCTTTAGCTGCCCTTAGGTGCCCTCAGTGCCCGGCCAAGCACAGCAGGGCCCCCGATTAGCCAACTGGGGCTGGCAGGGACACACCTAGGAGAGGGCAAAAGAAAAACCATATCCCACATGACAAAGCTGTTCTGGATGGATGGGTTAAGATAAGGACAAGTATGAATAAAGATGTTATGTAGTAACACTGTGTAAGTATCATCGAGGTAAGATAGCTGCAGGTGGATCACTGAAGAGAAGCATGAGGGGGAGGGGGCAGTGTCGAATGGCACGGCCAAGAACAGAACACTGTACAGTTGGATGAATAATGTATTCAAGGGCATATCGCATGGATTTATCAAGGAGAACCTGGGATTCCTTCAGCTGGACTCCACTGGAAGGCTTGGGACACAATGGCAAAAATAAAGGGCAGAACCGTGCACAGAGAGGTGGAGAAAGGCAAACAAAGGTTAAAGCAAAATGTGTTGAAGGCCACACACACACACACACACACACACACACACACACACACACACACACACACACACACGTCATATGAGCATAAACAGCATTTCCTGCTATTCAAATCGTCATCATGTGATTAATTATGCTGTTGCTGGGCATTCAGACTGTGAGCTTGTTGTTAAGAAACACAATGATGATGTGATTTTGAGTTCATGCAAAGCGGTTGTACAAGTGAGGTGTAGGTCAGGAGACGGAGCAATGTCATGGATAATGGAAGGAGAAGGAGGACAAACAGACAATACAACCCCACTGGAGAGAAGAAGACAGATAACCACTGTTTGTATGATTAAAAAAGGGAGGGGGTGGCAACGGTTCACTGTGGAAACGGAGAGGAAGAGAAACACAAAAATCAAGCATTCTGACAGCGTTTCAGTCGTGTTCCAGAATATGACTCAAGTGGAACAGACAGCATGAAAACAGGAGATGAAGTGGATGGCACCGAATATGTTTGACACCTATTTCTACAGCACAGTGTTGAAAAGGTGGACTGGACTTCTGTGTGCACAGGTGTGTGTGTGTGTGTGTGTGTGTGTGTGTGTGTGTGTGTGTGTGTGTGTGTGTGTGTGTGTATCCCAGCATGTGTCTGTAAGGGGGAGATTTACCTCCAGCAGTGCTCTGAACAAAGGCATCGACCAAAACACAAAGAGCTGGTTTGGTGCGGGACCTGGCCGTTTGGAGAATACCTGATGGAAAACAAATGCAGAAAGAATGAGTGTAGAGACAGCAGAGGTGTGAGCCGAGTGTGTGTCAGAGAAAAACGACACTCGCAACAGAAGCAAGAGGGGAGTGTGTGACGGAGAAATGCACCAAAAAGTTAAACTGCCTTTCAAACACATGAGCCCCTCAGTGTGTTTGACCGAGTCTCAGGCTGTAGCAACATTGTAAAGCGCTCCGAAACAAACGTCAGTGACAAACAGACATCCAGACAAGCTGAGCGATAAAGGTCAGGAATGATTGGTCATTGGTATAATTGCACCGGGGGAAGATTGGTGTTTGGTGGCTCGGGGCTGCTCAGATTGCTTTCCACACTTCATTTTCCCCCTGATAGAAAGGTAATCCTAAAGACACAAACACGTGCAGGGGGACGCTCACTGTGGACACAGGAAGACAGGTAAGGGAATGGCAGTGGCGGGCAGAAGAGGAAGAGGAGAGGTTGGCTTTGGGTGAAGCAGAGGTGACACCATGCCGGCTAGAACAGAAAGTGGCCTCCTTGAGGTTTAACTTACCAAACACCGATTTAAAGAGGGAAAGTCATTTTCCTTGTCACGCAACAAATCAAAAATCTTTGTAATTGCAAACTAGTGCCTGACCTGCTGCTCCCAGGGTGTGCGTACATGCAGAGAATGAGTGCACGAGCAAAGAATGCTGAAGGATTTATGATGTTTTTTAGTGTTCTAGTCAACCTTGGGGGACTTGGGAACATGTTTGATCTGAACATTTGTTCTAGAGGCTTTTTGACTTCACAGCAGTTACCGCAAGAAAAACAAGACCTATAAGAAAGTGCACCTGCGCTCACAGGAGCCGTTAACATTTACAGTAGATTCTGCTAGCAAGCTATACTTTCATATTCACATTACTCAGCATTATTGCACAGGCATATACATGGACAGCAATCAAACAGTGTGCAGTTGATCGACCCTCAACCTGTCTACATATTTACCTACACAACTACAACACACAATGGTACTGTAGGTCCCTGAGAGGCCCAGGTATGAGGGATTGTTTTTAAATAGGGGAATACATGCAGACGCAGTGTAAAAGGTCAGCGGGTCCACATCTGTCCACATCTGTGCCTCTGCCTCACTGTGACTGTAACTGCAGATGGAGGTGAAGTGAAGTGAAGTTGATGTGGTACTATTTGTCCAATGATTCAAATTAAACACGGATGCCCACGCCGAGCAGCACATTCATCATTTCACTGATACTTTTAGTGTCCATTCTCCGGCTACGGCGGAAATTAATAGCACACTGGTGCCCTTTGTGTGTGGAAATGCACTAACTCACACATAGCACCCCCACACACACAGGCAAAATGGCAATTCTACTCAAATACAGGTGTTCTGGGTATGTAAGGGACATCTGAGGATGCTTAAGAGGGTCCCTTAACTCAACTGCTCAACTCTAAGGAGTTTTAAAAGGTTGGTTGGACAATGCGTGTTACATTTTTCTGTAGAAAGAAACTGAGTTTTGTTTTTGTGTTGTGATTTGGCACTATTTAAATAAAGTTTAATTGATGATACAGTACGTAAGTGTAATCAGTTATGGACATTGGGAAAACATGAGGAGTAAATGTTTTAATGTCAAGTAGTTGACACTCTTGCAATTTGTTGTTATTTCTGTGTGACATTAGAATTTGTTTAAATATGTATTCATGTGGTTCTGCCTCAAACTGTGTATTGTTTATGTGCATTTGTTTGAACAATAGGTCAGAGCGTGAGGCCTCAGAGTGACTATGGCTATTCATAGCTTCATATACCAGAACATAGCGTGGTGTGCTAGCAGGCATGGAGACGTACGGCTTGATACTTCCTCCATAAACAGGACTTGAGGCAGCGGGTCGGACAACACATAAACACCAGTGATTAGCAATATCTCATGATCATAAACGTGTTGAGGAAAAAATAGTGCCAGCTCTATATTGACAGAGATAAACCAGAGTCACACCAAGCCGCAAAACAAATTAGTCTCTGTCAAAATCCCTTCAGATGTCTTCCTGCACGTCTTCCACATTTCACAGGCAGAACGGAAAATAAAGGCCTCCTGTGATCAAGAGACAGAGAGCCGTATCAGGAGGTCATCTGTGCTTCAAAAGGGAGATATATTAAATTCATTCATCTCAGTCAGTGGGAGGGCCGGTGCTGTGGGTTCCATGTGATGAGGGATAGAGAGATCTCTCTCTCTCTCTCTCTCTCCCTCTCTCATTCTGCCACCCTGGCGCAATGCCTTCTGAGGCATTGTCTGAGAAAATATCCACTGTAAGAGCCCATGATTAAATAAAGACAGAGAGGTGTGTGCACATGTGTGCGTCCACGCATTGGAATATAGGACATAGATTGAATAAGCCAGTAGTTGGAAGCAGTCTAAAGGAAAGCGAGCGAGAGAGAAGAAGGGGGTGATGAAAATGAGAGAGACAATGATGGAGAGAACAACAGAGAGAAGAAGCCAGAGAGCGAAAGCAACAGAGAGGCCAGCAGGAGGACAGACAGGAGGGAGGGCAGGCTGTGGTCAACCTCACATTCATCATATGTCACCGTACCACGGTCATACAATACTAACATTCACATACAAGACAGATCTATGATTGCATACACGCACACACACGCGCACACGCACAAGCTTACAAAAACAAACTACATCAGCTGACACTCCTTAAACCAAATAAAGTCAGTATGCATATGTAAGACACACATATGTGCTGGGACAGTAATGGAGAGGTGTCAGGAGAGTTGAGAGCCTAAGTGGGATTCATGGCTGTTTTCATGTGGAAGTCTCCACTTTGATCGATCTGTGAATGCGTTTGGTACCGCGTCTCCTATGCAGCAATAAATTAGCTGTTGAATGAGAAGCTGGGAACTGGGGAGCAGTGAAGAGGGTGCAGGAGAGGAAGAGGAGGAGGAGGAGGGGGAGGAAAAAGAAATGGAAGAAGGAGACAGAGACGAAAGGCCAAGTGAGGAAGTGAGGAGAAGAATTAGTTTCAGTCACCTGGTTTATTACCTCATACAGTTGAGGTGTGTGTGATGAGGCTGAAAGCCGTCGTCTCACCGCCTCAGACTGGAGAAGGAGAGGAGTAACACCACCTCTGCTGTGAATCTGTAAATTACCTGTCGTTGATGATTCTAATCATACAGAAAAATTAATCCATTTTACAAACAAACATATACCACAAAATCAAAGTATATGTATCTACAAATAAGCTACACACTTTTTTAATAAACTTTGTAGTCTAAAATCTTGAACTAAAGACGAAGTGGAAAAAACCCCCATCAATCCTTGAGTTGAGACAAATACTATTCATACATCTCAAAGATCCACTAAACTGCAATTATGGTCTGTTCTGCAGTCTTGATGTGTCTGCAGTCTCTTAAAGTGTCCTAGAATCACTTTACTGCACTTATACTGTGTGGGAGTGATCAATTTAATCACCACAGAAACATGTGAAAAATGAAGTGTGCATGAGTCTGAGTAGTGCTGTAAGTGCGGGGAGGTGAGGAGGACACAAATGCTGCGGTTTGGCTACTGTGGGTACCACTGATGATTTGCCAGTACATTTTCAATTTATGGCTTTATTCTGCAGCCCGTTCCATTTGTCATTGAGAAGGCAAAGTTCCCCGGCTGATACATAATTCTGCAGAAAATTCAGGGATGTTGGAATTCTAGGGAGGCAAATAAATTGGCTCCGGAGCAAACATTGTTATGTTAACATTGCATTGCAAAGTACTTTGCGAGTTTTGAAAGATGGGGGTTTTTCACAGCCAGTAAACGTGGAGGGGGTTGAGGTATATCCCCATGTGAAAGTCTTCTTTATTCATACAGCATCTCTTATAACCTATTTTATGGCACTCATGGCTCCTCTCATCTTTTAAAAATAACTGCATCTATCCTACTCCTCATTCTCTATCACTCTGTTACACTCCTCTTCTCCCATTCCATCTCTTCTATCCTTTTTCATCCCTCGCTTTCAATCTTCCTCTTTCCTGTTAGAATGAACCACGTGTCTCACTGCTTTTTATCACATTTCTATTTACAACATAATAAAGAGGAATATGAAAGCATATTGCAAAGGCCTCATTCATGTGAGCCATCAGGTGGCCCCACTGCCAATTCTTAACCTTGTTCACTTCCCCCCCCCCCCCCCCCCCCCCGTCCCTATCTACTCCCTCCCCTGCCCTGTGATTGAACCTGGTATATGAGCAGACTGATATTGGCTGTGTGGGTGACAGGCTCACTGCTGTGATATGTGAAGCGTAGAAAAACAGATCAACGTCTCTTTACTTAACACCCTCCCTGCCTCCCTCCTTCCTTTGCCAATTGCTGATGAAGGAAGGACTGGCTGACTGACAGGTCATAGGAGAATGTTGGTGGTAATCTCTCTCCTCTAAGTACAGTATCTTAAGTTCAAGGTCTCCTGGAAATTGCATAAATACAGAAAAAGGACATTAAGGAGATAAGTTGATCTTTAAAAGCAATGGCCTACTTTCTGGAAGATTGTAGGATTGTGTCCTGTGTCCTATTTCTATAATACATCTTCCATGCATTCTCACGTTTACTATAAACCGTCAGTCACACAGACTGGGATATGATTTATTCTCTTGCTTTCATAACATCAGGGTCATAATGTTCAATGTTGTTGCAGCGCACACAGGTTAGAAATGATTTAAACCTGTAACAGGATTAGGACGGGACCCCCCCCCCCTTCATGCAATTAATCTTTTTACCACAAGAAGGTAACTATGACAACACTATCAAGATAAGCTAAGCAATTTTTAATACCAGATCTGGTATTAAAGATAGTCGTTTTCCTGTACAACAGCTGTAGTTTTCCATCATTACAATGTGAATTGCATGTCAATTTGCTGCAGAAGACGTATGACAGAAACACATGGCGAGCTGCCAAATGAACAGTTTGGACATATCAGTACAAAGTGGTGCGCAAGAGCTTCATCAAAATGCAACACAGCTTCAACGGTGATGAAATGGCAGCTTTTCAAAATAAATTCCACTGCACCGCTATTGATGCATATGGTACATTCAGTTACTTGATCTTGGGTTGAGAACCTTTAAATTGGAGACTAAATAAAAGCTCTCACACTGTCACTTTGTGGATTTTCCTAAATAGGCTGACATTAGCCTGCCCTCCTCATCCTGCCCAAGCCCAACTTCAGCCATTGATTGGGACCAAGCGCTGTCATTAATTGGCAGGATGAGGTCGATTGCCTGTGCAGACCCCCAGGGATCCAAAGTACTGGAGTACTGGAGAGGCTGGAATGTGTGTAGTTGTGTGTAGACTTTCAGATGCACTTCAGGCTAATCACAGAGAAGAAAATCACTGACCCATTGACACAAAGTCTTGGCAGGAGAGTGACTTTTGATTTGTTGCTCGTTTCTCATCATTTGAACAAAATGCCAAAATGTAAATGACTTGGACAATGATCAGTTTAAATAATTGGATATTCTAATGTTCTGCCATGATACTCAACTGGTCAGTTACACTATCTATCAAGAATAAACACCCACAGTTATCTGTAGGATCAGAGTGTAAATATCACTTATGATATTAATACTTATAGCAGGACAGGCTTCCACAACAACCTGTGCGACGAGAAAGCACAGAAAACTCTGGGGAAGAAGTAAAGTCAGTGAAATGCAGGGATACTGCAAGGACATGGATATGCAGATAGGGAGGGGAGGAGGAGAGAGTAGCTCAGTGCATCATGGGAAGTAGGGGCTGGTCCAAGGCAAGCCTGGTGGGCCCAAACAATGAGCTTTATCAAAAAGGAAAGTTTGACGCTTACTCTTAAACGTAGAGAGGGTGTCTGCCCCCCCGGACCGAATCTGGGAGATGGCTTCTCTGCCTCCCATTCTGCTTTTGGAGATACTAGGGACCTGCATTGCGGGAGCCCAGCGTTCCAGGCGGGTAATCCGTTACTCTGAGCTCTTTAAGGTATGATGGAGCCTGACCATTAAGAGCTTTGAAAGTGAGCAGGAGGATTTTAAATTCTATTCTGGACTTAACTGGAAGCCAGAGCAGCGAAGCTATAAGGGATGAATATGAGCGCTTTCCTAGTCTTGGTGAGTATACGTGAAGCTGTATTCTGGACCAAGATCACATAGCCATCAAAGATCCTGTCCACAGAGAAACTCCAGAGGCACAGGTGGATGATCTAATTACTCATCTGCAATAAAGCAGAAAACAAACACCGTCTCACACACTTGTCACAAATAATGAGCTTCAGGGGACCGAGTTACAGACACTGAGATGTACATTTATTACACACTCAAGTGATGAGGCATAATAACAAGTCAATAATAACGAGTCAATATTATAAAGAAATAGATCCTTAGTGAAGTACTCTTACAGCACATTGCCATAAGCTACAAACACCAGACAAATGAATGGCCGAAACATGGAATTAGCTTTTTTATTACTCATTCTAGACCAGAACACAGATTTCTGGTCTGGGTTCATATTCACAAAAATATAAAGTACATGCTGGGAAAACAACTAAATGAAACACAATGATACACTAGAATAAAGTTGGGTCTTTGGCATACACAGTGTACACATACATGTTGAACATATAGGTTGAAGTGCTCCTACACCCACGTGTATTCTCTGGGATTTTAACTGTAAATGGATTTCTATTAGAATATCCTCACAACAGAGAAGCACAGGGATCGCTCTATGACAGCTGGGACTTGGTACCTCTTGACTTTCATACCAAAGGTCACACCTGGCATTGACTTAAATTGATTGACCTTAAACTTGTCTTACACTTGAGGCCTTACCACGTAACGCTTTGCCTCAGCTGAATATTTGATCATATTCATAAGCTTCAACTCCCAGATTGAAGCAGTTAGTTGTCTATATCCCCTGCAGGTCTAACCGCCAGACCAAGGCAGAGCAGGGCGGGGCACACATCTGTATTGATTCAGGACACACTAACATGCACAGACAACTAACACATATAGAAATACAAAGATCACTCACACAGGTGTGGCTTCATACTGCAGAGGGTGAAACGTGTAAAGCTTAGAGTGAGAATTCAACAGGCTCACATTTCAGAGAAGTCCCTATTTGATGTGCTGGATGTCTCTGACTCTATCCCACTCACACACACTCATACACACAGGTAAGAGGTTATAAGAGAGAAGGAAGCAAGGCGAATGAAAGAGAGGGTCATTATTGGGGATGTTGTGTATAGAGGCTAAAGTAGAACGACAAATTGCCTTTCATTTCTCTGATCACTGGTTTAATCCTGACAGACCCTGTATTGGCTCCAACACACACACACACACACACATGTACATTTGAACATATGTCACATGATATGTTTGTGTGCGCACATGCACTACATGGAAGAGTGTGTGAGCGTTACCACCACAGAAAATGCATTGTGGTAGCTGATGGCAACGGCGAGGAAAGGGTGCTTTTAATGAAGGAGGGAGAGAAAGGAGAGGGAAACACAGGAAATTAAATTGATATGTAAATGATGGAAATTCTCATTCAAGCTGAAGGTTGAGTGTGCACCTTATGAGTTAAATATTTTTTTCACCCACTCTTCTTTCTCAGTCTCACTCCTTCTCTCTATTTAAGAATAAAATATGGGTTTAAGCGGTAGGAGGGTCATGATGAAGAGAGCATATGTGAGTGGATTTATTCTCCAGATATTTTCTTTATATAATCATAATAATCTTATAATCTGGATTGCCTTTGCCAAGACCATTTCATTTGAAAACCAACCAGCAGGTCAGTTTTAACAAGTAAAAACCAACACGACTTCCTGTTTTCTGATCCCCTCCGAACTACCCATCTCTCTCTCTCTTTCTCTCTCTCTCTCTCCCTCCCTCTCTCTCATTTTCCTGGATATCTGTACAACAACCAGATGGTGTTGAATATATCTCAGATGAACATGGAGGAGATGAAGGGTGTCGGATAGCTTTTAATAGTGGCGTAGCTTTGTGTAGCGAGGAGTAACAAAACAAAGACAACATCAGCTGCAACTAGAGAGATCACCAGAGGCAAATGACTGCAGAAGGATCGCTGCAGCTATTATCAGCCACAAGGGTTATTATTTTCTCTCCTCTTTCTTTAGTATTAGCTGGAACAAAACCGCCCAGTCAAAAGCTCTGGCCCTGCAGCCTTCAGTGATTGGAAAATGATATTAAACCAGACATTGTGTTCCCCAGTGCAAAAAGAGAGCAGGGAGGAAGAGAAGAAACGCAAAGCTGCAACAAATGAAGAAAATGACTGAGGCCCTGCAGGGGAGACATGAGGCAGTGGCAGGTCACACACACAGACATTTGGAATACAATGCAGACTCACACAGTTGCAGATGTGTAACACTGAGTGCACACATTGAACGTCACACACGCATAAGAAAAGTGGCAGCCAACCACACATGCTATCATGACAAAATGGACTCTGATTAGAACGCATTAGCCAGAAAACATCAGGCACAAATGGAAACCACATCAGTGAGTCTGGTTCTGCTCCAGAAGGAGAGAGACTGTGCCTGATCTAATCCATTTTTTTTTCAACAGAAAACAAACAAGGCGTTTTCCATCTCTATTATTTCATACAACTGCAGGGGGAACTAAGCACAGCCAAGAGAAAAAATGCTAATCATAAAGTGATTGTTGCTACATGAGTGTCTGCAGTCTTATGAGCTACAGGTTTCTATGTTCCATACTGCACCAGTACCAAGGGAGCATGTGGGCTAAAAATACACAATACATGCCAGAAAATGCATCCATGTACTTTTTATGCCTTTCAAACATATGCAGATTCAGCTAAATTCAACTTAACTTCATTTGTATAGCACCAAATCACAACTAAGGGTAACTCCAGGCACTTTACATACAGAGCATTTAAAGAAACCCAACATTTGCCCATGAGCAAACTTGGCAACAGCGGCGAGGAAAAACTCCCCTTTAATGGGATGAAACCTCCAGCAGAACCGGGCAGCCATCTGTCTTGACCGGTTGGATTGAGAGAGAAAGGAGAGAGGGAGAGATGGAGAAAGAAGAGAGAGCCACACAGAGAGGCACTGCGACAACAACGACAACAGAAATGTGAATATGTCTGTGATATGAATACCAATAATATGCACAGGTTTCTTGCAGGACAGGGTCTTTATGTCTACAGGACAGGATATAGATGTGCACGGATAGGGAGAGGAGGAGAAAGGGGAACTCGGTGCATCATGGGAAGTCCCCTAGCAGTATAACTAGGGGCTGGTCCAAGGCAAGCCTGGCTGGCCCCAACAATAAGCTTTATCAAAAAGGAACGTTTTAAGTCTACTCTAGCCTAAAGTAGGGAGGGGAGAAAACAATTAAAGGATGCGACTGCCATTCTGCTCCATCTCATCTACACTACCATTCTTTTCTACATAAAGTGGTTGGCTGTAATCAGCAGATATTCTGTGCTGCATCTCTAGTGATGAATGGCAAACGTCACAACAGAAACACTGATATAGTGTCGTGTGTTTCTTTGCCCCACAGCTCGTATACACACAGACTTTATGGCCACAATGTTTACCACTTCCCATCTACAGTATACACACTCTTTTGGCTTCTGTCTGCAGTATACAGTAAAGTTATCAGTGCGTGATTTGAAGAATAAAGTGTCAGTCACAAAATGCCTAAATCTCACAGGTCACATCCAAACAGGTGCAGGCAAAGCTGGCCTCACAGAGCCTAATGGATTGTCTAGCTGTAAATCCAACACCGAGCTATAAAGCACGGTTTGCCCATCATTTATCATTGTGTGTTTCTGTGGTGGCTTTATAAGAGCCAATATGATGTGCTGGCCAAAGCGATGTGCTGTGTAACTCTCACACTTAGGCTGCATTATGAACTCTAACTTGAAGGAAACAGCCTCATGGATAGATTGCAGTTGGTAACTTCATAAGGATTTACCGAAGAAGTGTATTGCACTGTGTTTTGATATTTTTTTATCTTTTTTCCCCCATGTTACCATAGGAGTATTTTTAATTTGAAATTAATTCAAGCTGACTACAGCTACTGTTCTCTGTGAAGGAGGGGACTACCAACCTCTAACAGCCTCCTTCAAAGCCTATAAGGGATGATTGTTATATTTACAGACACACTTTATACGTGCAAATAAACCTGATTAACAATAGCACAGTCTCACATCTTTTTTTTGAGATCTGCAAAACCCCTTGTTTGTGTTGTGCTCATAGAAGGAACAGCAGAAGAGAAAATAGAGCAAAGGTTAAAATGATGCTGAAAGCACTAACAAGTCCTAAGCAAGTGTTAAAATACAAGCATTCATTGGAGAGGAAGAAGATGAAGGATGAGGATAAAGAGTGAAAGACAAAACAATGAAGAGGGTGAGTAGGTGAAGGTGAGAGATGGCGACCCGGTGCCTCAATAAATAAAATCTCTAAAGGGTCAAAGTCAGGAAGCAGAGGCTGAAGCTTCAATGGTGTTTGGAACAGAGAAACACAGATCAAAAGATAAAGTCTAAGTGACCTTTCATACAGCCTCCCCAGGGAGAGACAAAGGCAGCCTCGCAAACACACACTCACACACAAACACAGTAGTTCTAATTCCACTTCTTTCTGGAGTCCGCCTTGCACACATGGGCAGTAGATCTATTCACAGATAGAAGTGTGGTTCAATTCATTGTTCAAAAATAACAAGTTTGAACAATTAATTCAAATTCAATCAATTCAAACTCCACCACACTATCTGTAACGACGTCAGAAGTAGAATCAGAACGACTGCACGTCCCCGCAGTCCGTGAACGCGTTCTCTCAGGAGGAACACGGGCTCTGGCTTAATCTGCTGTTTCTGTAACAGCTTGTTGTCCTCGCTGGCCTCCTCAGGGCCGTGCTGCAGGCACTGGGATGTGCACTCCTGCCCTACTGCCCACATTCTTACACACCTCATCTGTTTAAACATATCAATATATAAAAAACCCTCAGCATCACTCAGCAGCACCGATGCTTTCTATGGAGTACTCTCTGGTGTGAGATAGGAAATGCATAAAGGCGTGTGGGCCATGCAGAGAGAGGCTTCTTTTATGGCCGTCTGTACCTATGAAGAAAAAGGAGAACAGCTGCAACAAACTGCACTGAACCAACCTAACCAAACAGATTTCAACCTGCAAACAACTGCTTTACCAACTGTGGACAGCTGAGAGCCAAGTAAAGCTTTACCTCCATCACATGGTATAGGAAGTTGTTACCATTTCAGCTGATGCCAACCTCCACAAACACACAAAACATTTCTGTGCTTACTGACAGGGATATGCAGCCTTCCATTAGCTTTTACGCAGAATAGCTCAAAAAGACAAGGACAGCAAATGATGCAGAGAAAGAGAGAAATAATGAGTCCACTCAGTACAGAAAGGCTGATCTAAACAGCTACAGAGCACAGAACAGAAGGCTTTGTGTGTTTTTCCTTTCCATATGACAAGCTGTGCACTCTGCGTTAGTACATTTTAATGTGTGTATTGCTTTCGAGGGTCAGATGACTTTTGTAAGATTGAAGTGAATGCATGAAGACAAAGTAAATGAGGTGCAGGTTTTCCTCTGCAGCAAATGAGCGGTTTTCGCAATTGCTACTGCTCAGCCTGCCATGGAAGTAAAACCTGCACACCCGGGGCTATAATATTAGCTGTGTTCTCCCTTTACATACATATTTATGCTGTAAACCCACCATCAGCACTCATAGGGGGCACATCATTGTGACTTCATTGTTATTCAATCTGCAAGTTTAGAATGCAGTTTCTATAAAGCAGAGTCTGCTTCCCCGAGAGGGCCGATTTCAGAGTGGAGGAATTTAAATTCCTTGAAATGCCTTTGATTGTCGATGTACTGACTGAAAATGATACAGCAAAATGAGAATAGGTAGGGGGCCGCCGGAGTGAAAAGGATTTTGTCTGGATTATCCAATCTTTGTCTGATTATCCAAGGAACGTGGAGCCTTGTCAGGTAGAGGAGGCTGTAATTGTGGTGGAGCAGTTTCTGTTTACTACCAGCGTGAATGCGTGCACATGTTTGTGTGTGTTGCTACGAGTGCAGTGCAGTGCATTTGAAAAGCAGTGGTGTTTTGTACACTGATTGGGACAATTAGCATGAGAATTGAACCATCACAACACACCAGTACACTGTGTGATTATCCCTATGAGTCTCTCATTTTATAGACCCATCAGCATTTACCCTCCTGGCTTCGGGAGCAGAAGCAAGCGTCCCTGTGGCTGCAACATGAAAGAAGGAATCCAATTTGTTAAAGCTCTCGTCATTCCACATGGAGCAGATCAATCATTTTGTTGAATCCGACTGCACTGCCAACTTTATTGTTGTGATGCGCCTTCTCCTTGTGTTTCTGAGGGGTTGCTTACACACTCTCTCCTACTCCATACTGAGGAAAAGGCAACGCAAAGACATGACTACTAGTACTACTACTGTAATGTTGTGGGTGGGGTCATGTAGTGTAGTAGAGCCAGCTGCTGTACCACTTGTATATGAGAAACAGCGGAGCAAACAAGAAATTAATGGGGTTGGTTGAGAGGAGATAGATGGATTGAAAGAGAATACAGAGACAAAATGAAGGGGGTGAGAGAATTATAGACAGCAGTCAGAGGATAACAGATATAGAGGGAGAAAAATGAAGATATTAGGACAAAATGGGTGAAAATGAAAGAAAGAGGGAGAACATATTGAGGCGGGGAACAGACTTTATGAGTGAGGGATCCAGAACAACATCATGTGACAGTCTGCTATCCTCATGATGTGATCTCTCACATCACCATCACCAAGTGGGAGACATTCTTCTTCATTCCTCCGGCCCCGTTTAGCTGCAGCTCACTCCGATTCTGGGACATCATTACTTAAATCGACAAAAGCTCTTATCTTTTTTAATACTGCACATCACTGTTCTGTTCTGTTCCTATGCGTGTGAGAGAATGCTTGTCTGCCTCTGTGTGTGTATGTGTGTGTGTCTTTGACAAGCTGGGTATCTCTGCTTCACATCTTTGAGCTACTGAGGAGAATGGGCAGTCCAGCTTTTTCTACCATGTTTTTGACATTTCCATTTGTTAGGATGAAAAGTTAAAAACATTGGAGGAGAAGACCGCATACAGAGTCTGAACAAAGGAACTCAAACTCCTCTCTTTGGCAGGGGGCAGCCAACACCATCCATACTAAAAGAACTGCACATGGCTTATTACTTAAACACCACAGCTAAACATCCTCCGGTCCATCACTACTTTTAAGTAATATCTTCACTGTCAAATTATGTTAGCTGTCTGACGTTTCTCATAGAAATTAAGGAAGCCCCCTGGGACTTTCAATGTCAGGAAATTCATTATAGGGCTCAATGGGGCACAACTCTTTCATTAAGGACTCCATAATACGAGTCCCACTAGGGTTCTGTCTCTGTCTGTTGGTGCAGCCTACAAACTGACTTTGGATGGTAGAAGAGCACTTTGTACCTCAGTACGACTCACCACCTGCAACCGTCTGCAGGGAAGGAGACCAGACCAGACTAGGAAACGATCCAACCCCCTCTTTCTGTCTTATTCTGTCCACAGCCCCCTTTGTTATACCAGAAAGTGATTCTCAGAACTGGTTGACTTTTGGTGGATAGAGAGGGATAGAAGAAAGGTTTCATGCGTGAAAGATGGAGTGTGAGTCAGAGTGATCAACTGATGACGTCATGCAACTGTGCACTCCCACTTCCACAGCCACTGTAGGAAAACAATGTATCGCAGAATTGAGGTGGGCTCTCTGTCTCTTGTTCTGTTTGTTTTCTTTGTCTTTTTACAATCTCCAAAAGGAAATGAGTTACACAAATGGACCCGTGACAATTGGTTGTCATGGTTCACAATTCTCACGTTGGTACGGTACAGGTGACTGGCTGTGCTATGTCACCGTTGCTCACATGTGCATCACTCTTGTTCTCATGAATGTTTCCTCCCTGCCCCCTCTCTGTGTATAAAAAGAATATCTCTAATGTTTCATCACTGTGTGCTCAATGTCACGTCAAATGCTTCCTTCAATAAAAATATTCAGCAAAAAAACATAAACTAATTGAGGACAGCTGTTCGTGAGCAGCCCAGCCCCCAGCTCACCTGGCCTTATTCTTCACTAACTATTTAAAACACAATAGCAGGTGGTGCCTGCTGCCAATATTACCCAAATGATATTACTATGCAGATTATATGGGGAGCTGTCTTGTTGCATAATGCGAACAGCCAGGTACAGCAAAATGTGCATGTAGGCGTGTGTGTGTGTGTGTGTGCGTGTGTGTGTGTGTGTGTGTGTGTGTGTGTGTGCGTGTGTGTGCGCGTGTGTGTCCCTGCTTAGCAGCTGTTATTTTCAAGGGGAAAGTGCACACATACATAAGCACAGGAGAGGAAAGGGTTTGGGTCACTGCATGTAAACGCCAGCGCCGCGTTCCCAGGCAGTCAGCTGCAATTAATTCTATTAATTCAATTGATGAGAGAACAACGACAGCACAGGTTCACCGAGCGCTCACCAGCAGTGACATGTCTACATGGCAGTTGAATGCACTAAAGCAATGGGATTTGTTCCAGCTAATCTAATTACTGAAACATCAAGAAAACAAAGTTTCCTTTTTTCGGGTTAAAGTGAAGTCTCAAGTTCATTCACACGGTTCAACACCGGCAACATGTGGCGGTTTCTACCCTCCCACAGTTATCCAATACAATCAGGTCCATGTTAAGAGCAGGCACTATACAAATTCTACTTCTATCTATTTTGATAACCTGCTGACCTGCAGAGCCAAGATGTGAAGATCAGTTGGATCAGCATTCAACAAAAGGTGTTGATATTTCCCAAAAAGTTTGTAGGGCATAAAACTAAAGGACAGTGTGAGCACATTCCATTAATTATACAAGCTGGAAGTGTGCAGCCTCAGAGAGCAGCAGGTATCACTGCTATGGAATCCATTTGCTCATTTGGTTGGAAAAGCTTAAAACTTTTGGTGTACTCATAAAATCCATCTTCCGTTCACTGCATATGAAGCGCTCCTTCAACAGTATATCCAGGTGACACAGCAGGTGAGTCTGGCACGGCACGTCTGCTTTCTGACTTTGGGAGAGATATTCTGAAGCTCTGATTAGGACCGGCAGTCCACATAAATAACATGCAGGTTCTTAAAGTGAGTATTACTGTACTGCACTTTGAGGTCCACCTGCAAAATAGATAATGTCATTCCAAGTCTTGTGCTTTAGTGCCCCTGTTGATGGTTGGAAGAATCTGAACCATCAATCCCTCACTGTTGACAAGATTTCCATTAACAGCTTTATGGTCTTGCGAGGCTAATGGGGCGGGGGTCTGACATTTCTCCCTCCAAAGACATCTCACTCAATTCCACTTTGAGTTTGCCACACACGCGCACACACACACACACACACACACACACACACACACACACACACACACACACACACACACACACACACACACACACACACACACACACCTCTGAAATGCAGTGATGCAGAGTGGGACATTTGAATAATTACATCTGGTTCACATTGTCAGAATAATCTCGCCTCACTTTTCTTCCTTCATGTTATTGTGAGAGCACAGTCATTACTTTGACAGTAGTCTGGACTTTAGGGGTGATATACAATCATTCTGCAGGGCCCTGCCATTGTAGAAAAGAGAATGAGAAAATCCAACCTCCTGAAGAAACATTATCATCTATACTCTTTTTCCTTCCAGAGGTAATCACACAATTACATAATTAGGCATTTTGGAGGATAATGATACAGTATAATTACATTATGCTTTGCCTTATTTCAAAGAATAGATGGAGATCATCTACAGAGATGTATTCATAGCATGAAGCTGTGAAAAGAAGTCTTTGTCAGAAGGAAATGCATCTTTTATGGACCAAAGCATGAATCAAATGTATTTCCATGCATGTGAATATTTGATATATTTAGATGCATTATCCCGCAGCACATTGTCACATACGCTGGATTATTTAAAATAAAACACTTAAGTAAAGGATTTCAAATCAAACACGACATTTACGGAACTTGGTGCATCCCAAGACACAGAGCGTTCTGAAGAGCCGGTTCTGTTGGACATCTGTCCCTGTATGTGTGCAGCTATCCTTACCTTCAGTTTGGACCTCATTCGCACTAACATGGGAGGAGTCTGTGGCACACTGTCTGCTATGGATCATTCTCGTGTCTGCTTCAAAGATTGGGCAGTAGAAAGGTCAAAATAGGGAACACTAAAGCATGAAAAGGCAATCTTGTTTGACTTGCTGCTGCTTTGTCTTTATCTGTATAAGGCTAAATGATTCTAAGGTATCTCTACAGTGCTTGTGGTCTCATCAGGATCCGGGGCAAGAATGCATGCACCTGAGCTCATGACAAATTTACAAGAACCATTTTCTCAACCAGCTCCTAATCCTGGGATTGACAAGTTGGGTCTGAGGGGGATCGCAATGAATAATTTGTGGGATGAAAGAGCTGCAGGCAGGTGAAAAAATTCTGAGACTAAAGTAAGAAAATGGCGAAGTCAACAGCTTCATGAAATATTTATCTTTCTGGAACTGATATATCCTCTCCCATTCTTTTTGCTCTCTTCAACTCCAGCCAGCTCACTTGTCAAAGTCCAAAGTGTCCAGTGTTTATTGAAACTTTGATTCAGTTTCCAAAGTCGTCATTTTCTAGGGGCTGTGTGCAATAAAGGAGACGCCTTATTGGGGAAGGGAACAGAGAAGGAGACTAATGAAAAAAGATACTTTTACTGTAAAGAGAAAACGCCTCACTCTGCTTGATCTGAGGTTGGAGGCAGCACATAAGTTGACAATGATCAATAACATTAATATGGGTTGCTGAAGACAGTCGGCTTCAGGCAAATTCACTTTCCCCAACTGGAGAACACTGAAGGGAAACTGCTGACTGAGTAACACCACTGGGAAGTTTTAGGTTTACGCACAGGAAAGGACAAACTGGGTCCATAGAGTGTGTATTGCATGTCTGAAGAACCTTATGCATGTTTTTGTTGAATATTTGCTAAATTAAATGTTCTTTTCTCCTGGATGTTTTTAAATTGCTTGAAAACAAATATTTACCAACTGCTTAGCATTAAGGTAACAAATCCAGCTGCTGTTAGGCTTCATGAGCTGAGCACAACAAGAAAGGCTCAAACAGAAACTACAATACAGCAACCACAGGAAAGATGGGGTCATTTATGTTAAAGGCTGACAGGTTTGGTCTGTTTAATTCAGTTTCAGATACCACAACAAACCTCTCAAAGCACAAGAGCAGTGGCACGATAAGAAGGTACCAACGATTAACAATTCTGACTTCAAGTGTCGTCGGTGGCTCCTGGCTCCAGCAGTCATGCATTTGATTGTTTGTTTAATTCAGTTTGAATAATAAACTTCCTCAGTGAAGGATGTCTTATATTGTTGAGGGGTTATTTTTTAATATTTCAATACCTTCTGTGGGGCATAGTAACAAACTGAAATGGCACAACCTGCTGTACGCACAGCTACACAACGACTCTTCTTCCCCAACAGCTCAAACCCAACTGCTTATACACTGAAGCTTCCTCACCAGGAAGTCTCCCCCCGGGTCGTCCCATTGTGCCAACTGCCAGCTGTTACACTCCTCTGTCAGAAGCTAAACTGTGACCAAAGTTATTTATTTCATTTCCATCCAATAAAACAATCATTATGCATCAATTCCCCAATGATATCTCGGTAGACCAATGCCAACAACGAAGATTCAAATGAGTACCTGTTCTTCTACTAAGGTCCCGGTTTGTTTCTTTGCTTTTAACATCGGCTGCATTCCAAGTAGGTGTGCCAGTACCTGAGTTCGGCTTTACACTAGCGCAAACAAACGCAACAGTGATAGTGATGTTATCAGCTATACCATGCTTCTACTGCTGTCACAAGTCAAGAAACCACAGAGAAGGTCCCTACAGCTCTGTTCTATCAAGAACACCAAGTCTGCTCCTGCGCCTCACTCAGTAATGTCTCCATTATTTTGTTTACTCCACAATTTCCAGCAGAAGCTCTTTATTCATCAACAATATTACAGTAGCTAATGGCGCACTAATTTGCAATAAATGAACGAGGTTGGCTTTAATTAAATAGATTCTTCCCTCCATCAAGCACACACAGCTTCTATGAGAGTCCTGTGTTGCTGATGGTTGGTACAGTACATTTGTTTGGTTTTGTCTCAAGGCCATTTAGTTATTAAAACCAGCGAAAAGCGTACATGTACCTCAAATCAGCCTGACTGAGAGTACTTGACCCTTCTCCTGGTCCTTTTGTAGAAGGTAAATTAGAAAATGGTCTGGCGCAGTGAGAGATATGTACAGCTTCACGATGCAAGCATCCAGGCCCTGCGCTCTTACACTGGTATGAAACATCTCTTTCCCATGTTTCACACGCCTGCCTCTCACTTTTCACCTTTTAACAAGAACAAGGTGAAAATGGAGGGCCCCTGTAGCATCCCTATCAGCAAGTTGACTCCCAATTGTGCAGCCACTTGAGTTCCTCTGAAGGGTAAGTACTGTAACATACATGACTCTCCTCTGAGTGCTCTTTCTCTCACCCTGTTTCTCTGCTGCTTGGATCGCCGCAGAGCTGAAAACCATCACATAAACCAGCAGGAAGAGACAGCCGGTTCACGATCCCACTTTTACATCATCTTTTATTTAAAAACAGAGATTAAACATTAAATTCCTTCCCCCCAACCCTTCTCCAAATGGGAGAGAGAGAGGAGGAAGTCTTGTCTTGGTGGTAGCATCGTGTCATGGCGTCATAATGCTGTCATACTGGATAATCAGTCCAGAGTATCCCAGCCTGAACAGTCACACACAGCCATGTACTGCATCCTGCTGCACTTAAGAGATGCTCACACTCACCAACTACATGTAGACTATCTCAAACTGAATTCATATGAAAGAAGACCATCTCATTCTCAAAGACATTCTCCAGACAGCTCAATGCAGACATGTGCTGTGGATCAATTACATCGTGATTGATAAAAAGCTTCGTTTTCCTTCTCCGCCCCTCAGAACCAAACACAACACCTCATCACCTCAGCAGCCTGTTGACAATACATCTCAAATTGACTGTAGATGTTTATTTTGTAGGAGGAGAAGTCATTTTAGTTCAGGGTTAGCAAATACAGCACCTTTAATACCAACACAGGCTCAGCGGTCTTATTGGTGCACTGCTTTACAACATGGCTGAGACAACGCCACACTCTACTTTACCTGTTTCCCCACTGCTGTATTCAACCTTCTCCAGTTACCTAGGCAGATTGTTTCCAGCTATCTGTGAGTGGATTTGGACGTGTGTGTTTGTCAGTGTTCTGAACTGAATGAAGTGTGAAGGAGAGTCAACGGGGGGCCGGTGACAGAATGAGCAAGATGGACGTGTTCTCAGCAGACGCCCTCTGATCCATCATCAGCTCGTCTAAATGGAGCTCCTGGGTTTGTTCTGTGTAAACTCGAGCTGCTGTACGGTGCTGCCCTTTATAACACACACACACACACACACACACACACACACACACACACACACACACACACACACACACACACACACACACACACACACACACACACACACACACACACAGTTGCCGAGGAGACCTGTGCAGAGGTCTAAATTAGGAACAAAGCCGTTATACTGGGATCTTCCTGCTGTGCAGACGGACCACCCTCATCTTCAGGCACCATGTGAGACAGAACAAGAACAGGACGGATGAAGCAGACAGTGAGGTTGTGTGTAATAACACAACCTCACTGAAAGGAAGAAACAAAGCGGTAGCTCCAGCACTTCATCTGTCAGAGTGACTCACTCACTCAGCCACTCTGACGGTGAGGAGAGAGAGAAAGATGCAATAATAAAGAGAAAAATGAAGTTGTTAGATTACGTCAAGCCATGTCATTCAGGTTTGTTGGCAATGACATAACAGTATCATTAATCACTGAAGGTATTAAGAGATTAAAAGGTTCCCTGTCCCTTCCATGTTGTTGACAAGTATTGTGACTCATTACAGCCATTAGCATTAAGCTGGCTCATCAATAAGCACTTGGCTGATCCATCAGTCTTCCTCAGATGTAGCCCTTGGGAGCGACTATAGGCCCCTGCCAGCGCCAACAGAGACCATGTAGCCACTCTTGATGCATGGGTCACCACACACGCACACTCACTTGCCGCAAGCATCAGTGTGAGCTGCTGTTAAAGTTCTCTGCTGTTGCTTTTGTTCAAGTGTTGTGTCAGTGCAACTTTGTCTGCTTGTCAGCATGTTAGTGGTCGACAATGCGCTCTTGTTTTGCTTTCATTGCCCCCGTGTGTGTGTGTGTGTGTGTGTGTGTGTGTGTGTGTGTATGCTTGCACACACATGGGAGAGAAAGAGACTGCATGTCAACGCCAAAATCCACCAAGTTAGTGTTTCTGCTATAGCCGTCAACTTTGGTAAGGACTTGTGCAGTGTTTTCACTCATGTATGCCATGTAGGTGTCAGTAAGCATGTAGGAGTGTGTCAGTGGCAGGTTTGGCCGTGTCAGTGCAGGACTAGTACATGTCAACGTATGACAGCCAGCTATAGTCTGATGCGACAGTGAATGACAATGTCTCAACTTGTGTACTCTCCGAGAAGCTTTGAGAAGAAGGAAGGAGATGAACAAAGGACGGATCAAAGTCAGTCCAGGAGGCAATGCAGTTCATCCCTCTGCGTGGTCGAGAGCTCCCATCAGCAGCACAGCCCCAGTGTCCTCTCTTAACACGATGATGCTTGGGATTTTCCATCTTCTCATCCTCCAGATCCATGCGTCTGTTCCCACCTGGAGCTTTACCTGGACTCTCCTCTGACACATCGGCCGTCTTCTGGTTCCCTGCATCAGTCAGGCCCAGTGCAGACAACTGGGTCATGACATGTCCAACCAAATCTATGAACTGAGTCAAATCAATTCTCCTGGAGCTCAAGTCTTCCCCCATAGATGGCCTCAGAGACATTGAGCAAGGGTATGGGAACAAGCAGCTGCCAGGACACTGATCCATTATGCACACAATAGGGCCAAACAAAGAGTGGGCGCAAAAGCACATTTTAAAATTTCATGATGCTGTGACTTTCAGGAGTAGGAGAAATCCACTTTCCTTGCCCGGTGGTAAATGCAAACATAAACAAACCCTCAAAAACACTCAATCAATAATGTTTCAGAATGATTCCCCCCCTTATGATGTTAATTTACTTTTTATCCCCCAAATCTGAGATGGAGAGGAAGCTGACAGTTGCCCTTGTTGTGAGCTGGCAGAACAAAGTGGGCGACAGGCAGAGAGGAGACAGGAGGGGGAGGCAGAGGATGAATAATTTAAGAATGATGCCCCGTGACCTGAGCACCTCCTTTGTTTTGCCTCTGATATGAATTCCACAGAAAGTCGTCATCATGACAGGTAGTTTATCCTCCCATGGCAAAGGGCCACTCACAGTGACAGGCTTCTCCTGGGACCAGAGGACTACCCGAGTGTGTGTGTGTGTGTGTGTTTGTGTGCACATGTGTTATTATTTTTGCTCATATTCTAAAACTTTAACTTTTGCCTCTGTGATGAACATAAATAAGTGAATATTATAAACAATCTTTGGGCATCATTCACTCCAACTTGATTGTTTTCATACTGAGACTCCCTCCCACACACACACACACATGGATACACACCACCCCCCATTCTAATGCACTTCTATTGTCCTCATCCATTATTCCTCCTCTCTTCTTCTTCTTCTTCTTCTCTCCTTCCACTCTCTACCACTACATCACTGTCTTCCTCTGCTGCTTTGCCACTTGTCTGGCATCCTCATCCCTCATCTGACGAGTGCGCATCCATTTTATCCTCCTTCTGTCTCTCCGTTCCTAACTCAGGCTTTTTCTTCCGACTCATCTTTCTGATTTTGACAAGCTGACTCCCGCTGGTATACATCACACCCTCCACGTCTCCGCTCCGTATCTCTCCAAGAAACAGAAGCAGACCCGAGTTAGTGAATTCCTCAAATCATTGAAAACCAATAAAGCGTCTGACCTCTCTCCGTCACTCATGCTCATCTTTGCTCGCTCTCCTTCAGCATTCCTTGAGGACCCAACCTGTGAGTTACATGACATCTTGTAGAGATCCTGTAGCGCTCTGGCAAAGCTGTCATCAGCCATTACAATCTTTTACAGGTCACTTGGCCTACAGTGGTGCATGTGTCACCGTATACGGCTTATAAACACACACACACACACACACACACACACACACACACACACACACACAGACTCTCTCATCACCCTGTGTTCCTCACCGACTCTCCTCATCCGTCGTTGTCAAGAAAAAAAAGCTGTTATTGTTGAAGCTATAATCTATTTAAAGATGAAGGGACCCAGTGGTGTCAGATGAGCCTATGGAGGTCTCATGCATGCAGAGGTGTGGCACTGCATTATATGGAGAGCCAGCCTCTGGGAGCTGCTCTTTGGGTGCCCTTTCCCTGTAAAGCACCACATGAATCTTAGATGGGACAGCACTGGGTGGACTGCTGATGTCCCACACACACACAGCATCAATGAGCTATTTGTCTGTAAGTGACTGCTCCTGAGATTATCTCCCACCGAATGCGGCGAGACTAGAGGTTACTGGGCCTACAGCGATGCCAGCGGTACCATGGCACCCGGCCACTGCGTCACTCACTCATTTACTCACTAGTTTGTTGTTAAAGCTAAAATATGTAGCATGTTGGATCTGCCGGTGGGGGGCCTAGGGGGGACAGACAGAGACAACTAGGACATCTCCGTCTCTGAGTCACGGTATTTATGCTTAAAGATAGAGTAGCCTTAATGACAACAATGGAGAAGATGAGAGGCAAGGCAGAGATCAAACAGAGAGGTAGTAAAGCTGAACGCCACTCTTTTCATCATGGAGAACTATGGGATCTCCCCTGAAGACAAACTGCTCACTGCTCATTCTCTCCTTTTACCTCCTCTACTTAAGCACAATGTGCCAAATGATTCTTTAAAGCTGTCAATGCATTAAAAACCAGGGGTTAGCAAGCTTTACTATCAAATAGAGACATTTTGGCCAAACAAAAACTGCTGCACAACACATTTGAGCCTCATAATGAAGGTAACACAGCCTAATACGTCTAAATTAGCCTATCAACATTACCAATCATTGTAAATGAGCCTTCAATAAAATGTTTAACCCCGTGTGACGACTCTGCAGTGGGTTCTATTATTTCATACTTTAACTTTGCAGTTCCATTACAACAATAGCATGTTTTGTTGCATTTAAGAAATTATAAAAATGAACAGCTGTGAAGTGGAGACGTTCTGTTCTGTATACTGGAGCTGAATTGATGTCCTTGATTTGCTGACTGCTGATGTTTGGTTGCCAGATTCATGTCTTTGCAGTTAGAGGCATATCTTTAATTCTCTGAACTATCTCTGTTTTCATTCTGTCTGAGAATAGATGCACTGATATTATAATGAAAGACGTCTTTCATGTATTCACCGCCCGCCAACAGCTTTCAACGACGTCCCATCTCCTGAGCTGCCACAAATCAAGCAGCAGCAATGGAGTTTGGAGACTTGATCCTATTCTTTTAAGGACATTTGCTCTTGCTCTGCTTTTCCGCAGCAGATCCGAAAATCTCTCTCTTTTTCCTGTCCCCAGAGGAAAGTGACGAAAGTTTAAAACAAATTTTTTAATTCAGTGTATAAGCTACACATTTTTACAATTGTACAATGTAAAAATCACCTACAACAACAATAAATGAATGAAAAATAGAAAATCAAAGCCACAGCAGACGGCAGAAGAGCCGCAGGTTGCCGACTAAATCCAGATGTCTTCAGTGGATTTTAAGACCTGGTCTTTTAGTGTGGGTGGTTTTCATTATGCAGTCATTGTCATCATTGCTCTATTTCACAGCCATGTTTTCATGTTGGATATTTTATCAAACTGTTCTCTCTCTCTCACACACACACCAACAGCCCTCTTGAGGCTTCAAAGCTTGTGTACCTGTTCATAGTCTCATGAGCAGTGCCCCCATTAGTAACTTATTTAACTGAGCTTTTACCTCCTCTGCTCATTCACACAGGCATATACACATAGACACACCTTTTGTTCCACAAGGCCATTTTACCACTCGAGGAAAGAAAGACGTTTTCTCTTGCAGTGATATAAGCAACTAATGACCATGAAGCCCATTCGAGTTCAGACAAAGCAGAGCTGTGGTAGCAGAGTTACAACAGCTGCCCTTCCACACTGTAACACTGTATACTGCACAGTGAGCAATTGTAAATATTTGATGGCCATTTTGACCTCATTAGCCATGATTGAGTGAGCTCTCTGGTGCCCAGTCATATGTCTTAGTCACCGACTGGAGATACAGCCAGAGTAGAGCTCAAGATCAGCCATTAGTCTGTACCTGTGTGAGCGTGTGTGAGCGTGTGCGTGTGTGTACGTGTGTGTGTGTGTGTGTGTGTGTGTGCCCGTGCGTGTTAACTGATCAGCATTGAATCGGAGAAAGAGAGGGAGCAAAAGAGTGATGAGGGTGGTTTAGTCAGTGATCTCTAGGCCAGGCTTGTTAAGAGCTCTCTCTCTCTCCGTCTGGCCTCAGACTCTGACACACTCTGCCCTTCACCAGAGGAGAATAACACTTCTGAAAAAGGAGAAAGCAGGAATGAAATATCGTCTAGAAATGCCTCCATTTCTCAGTTTCTTCCTGGCGCTTCTCGCATCGTCTCCGAGCAATCATTGAACCCCCAACCCATCCTCTTTCAACTCCCTTGCTCACTTGCCTGGCGAATGGCAATCCTATTTAGGTCATGAGAGCCAAGGTTCAGTCTGAGTGATGGAATATCCACATGTGAGGCCGCCAGGAAGGTCTTACATCAAGAGGAGCGATGAAAACAGAGCGAGAGACTTGCAGATAGAGAGGATAGAGGTGAAGATGGGATTGAATAAACTGAAAATCAATGAAACATCACAGTGGAGAGCGAGGCTGTGTGCCCTCATTTGCCATACACATAGGAAACGAGTGTCAGAGCACAAAACTACACAGGCGCAAACACACACAGCGAGTCTTTGTTTGTCCAGATGCTTCCCTCCCTGATTTCAGGAGTCCACGCTGTCCCCAGCAGTGACAGACAGAGTGGTAAACAGTATTAAAGCACTGTGATGAGCAATTATTTGCTCGATCCAATTGGAAAAATGATCTCCAGAGAAAACATGGCAGGCTGTCACTAACCGGAGGGGTTGGTCAGACGGACGAAATGAGATTGGAGGGGAATGAGCATTTGTTCAGAGCTTTGGTCCTTTCATAATGATTCTTTGTTTCTTAGATTGAGCCATGGGAGACGACTCATAACAACGCCACTTTTCAACTCCTTATCCTATATGTGCACTGTACAGCTTTTAGTTATTTGCCAAAGTGATTTTTTTCTGTCTTGAGAGAATAAGAAAGGATTTATGCTATGTATTCAGTTCTTTCCCTTGCAATGCCATAACCATGTCAAAGAGTGGTTTCAAGCTTTAGCTCTAGATCACAGCCCGTTCCCCAGAGTGGCCTGACAATGTTAATGTCAAAAGCTTGTTCTTCAGGGCCTGGCTAGCAGACTAACATGGCAGCACAAGTCTACAGAGATGACTGTTAGACTAGAGGGAGGGCAACGCGGGTTTCATCAGTCCATGATGAGGTTACAATGTATGTCTAAAGAGGACACAGTTACAGGCTGCAGTCAGTATACGCTGCCCCAGAGAGTTGGGTTGTGTTGGTACGCTCTCTGAATCTGTCAGGCTGGACCTCTATCTCTCTTTCCCTCTGCTATTCCATTACCATCTATTGTATCAACCATTTAAACCATCTCCTTGTGATTGAAATGTCTATCCCAGACTGCTATTGAAACATAATACCATTGTCAAGTTTGAAAACATCACAAATCACAGTGCAATTGACCTCCATTCACCAAGGCCTCGGGAGAAACAGCAGCTTTCTCAAAAGTGTGAAAGCCTGTCTTACTCTAACAACTTGCCTGTACCCATCACCCGTATCATGTCTAAATACACATTCCTCCATCAGACCCAGCGACTTTTTAGCCTGCCAGTCAGCAGCTAAGACATCAACCTCTGTGTTTGCTTATCAGATATGCAGAGAAGCTGGTGTGTGTGTGTGCGGTGCCCTTCGAGGCTTCAGAGGCATGGGAAGGTGCAACATGGATGGTCAGACTCCTCTTAGCCTACTGGCTGTTCTAGCCTGTTGCCGTGTGAACTGGAAACCCATCACCTCAAGGGAGAGCGGACAAAGGTAGATAGAAGTGACCTTTGAACCCACCTGTGTTAGAAGCTGTATTGAGCTTGTGGTGCCGCAATGGGACACTGCCTCTGTTACTAGCAGCAATAAAGAGGCAGAGGAATATGAAGGTCACTGCTGAAAAATGTATGGTGGAGGAAAATAAAGAGAAATAAATGACAAGTGAGACACAGGGCCAGAACAAGGAGGATGGAGCATGAAGGAGCAGAGGCAATGTCAAGTGAGGAGGAAGAGTAGTAGGAACACTTTTCTCTAATAGGGAAAATAATGAGTCTTGAAGGAGAAAGGAAAGAGAACCAAGATAAGGAAGTGCAAGTCAAGAGGAGAAGATGGCCAAGACAGACATGAAACACACGGCAAAGCAAGGAAGAAGGGTACATAAATGTCTGCCTCCCGCCGAGAATCTGTAAGCATTGGTAAAGCATATCCTCAAGGAATCCAGGCATATTTTACGATCTAAATATCCTTGCACCATCTTCTTTGGGAAACCCACCTAAAGATACGTCAAGGGGATCCTGCAGGAGCCATGATGCTATTTCCCAAGCAAGGTGATTGGTCAAGACACGGGTGTCTTGACTGAGCTCCAGCAAATTCTACTCCGGACTAGAATTGCCTTGGAACATAAGTTACCTTGGCAACAGAGTGAGATCAGAAGTGAGTCAGCTTCGTGACACAGAAAAATAAGAATTGAGCTTCAACATAGCTGACTAACCCCTTAATCGTGCTTCGTAGTTCAGAGCCCTGGAGACTAGAAATCAGTGAAAGAGAAATGAATGGATTAAACTAGGCTGTGTGCTGGCATCTGCACATGCATGAACACAGATCAGAAAAACTGCCAACGAGCCAATAATCGTACCACAACAGCTAGAGGTCACACTCCAAAGAAAACATCACACACCTAAACATACTGAGGTGATTAATTCTCCATTAAGCCTCTCTTCAGGCTAGGCTGCTTGCCTAGGGCTGGGGCAGCTGTGGTGGCTCTGGCAGTGGAGAAAATTCAAAATGGGTTGGGCGTTGAAACTTCTGCCTGGCTTAGCGGGAGCCAGCTAAGGTCCTGTGGGAAAACTCAAGAACCTCAACTGACCTAACTATGCTGAGAAAGCAACCACAAAGGGGACCAAGCCTTGGAAATTAAGCTCACTAAGGGACACGGCGTCCTGGAAATGGAACTGGGGTGTCGTGAATAGGTTGGGTTGTAAAGTTGGTGCACCGTAAAAACCTGCAAAAGCCTGTGTGACTATCCACTACCCACAACATATATGGAAAGCATATGTGTGCATAAATAAAGGTCAGCGCACACACAGTGATATACTATAGGGAAGCTGGTCGGCCCTTGGGAGATGTCCAAGCCATATCAAAGCTAGATTCAGATTCACTGCATGTGTGTTGTGATCTGCTATGTGCATCATCACGACTTTGGTGTGTTGCTTTCCCAAGAAGGTAGAGTGACCTGTGCTCTGCTCATTCAACTCTCCCTCCCACAGACCTGACTGCTGTGAGCAAACAGCAAAACAAACACTTAAGACCCAACCACTATGAATACAGGATGTGGACATGAATACATTGTTTACCAAATACATATAGGGACACCTCATACATCCAGCTGCCAACTTGCTTTAGTAAAATCAATCAAACTTTATTCATACAGTATTTTCAATGTACAATTTCTAGTCTATAAGTAACAACAACAACAACAATAAGAGGAAGATCAATTCCTATATATTGCTCATTTGAAAAGGTGTATTTCTTTCTCTAAGCTGCTCCATTGGATGGGCTTGTTGTGCTCTACTGCATTAATTCCTACACAGGTCCACATTAACCATTCACCCAATTTTACTTGGCTGTGTTAACCCCCTCCATGCCATCAATTCAGGAAGAAGGCTCTGGAGATTAGTACGCAATTGTAGAAACCTACTCCTCCCATTCAACAGAACGGGGGCAATAGCATGCGATTCCCCCGACAAGGCATGCAAACACAAGTCGTTGGTCAGGTTCATTTAAGTGCCGCGACAGAAAGGTGATCACACACAGGAATTCAAAACCAAGTGGCTGAAGGATGCCTAAAGTGGCATTAAGTTGTTGAGATGATGTCAGTGTGACTGTGTAGAACCGGAATCCATTAATATCCATTAACAATAAACAGTGACAGAATTGCAAAGAAATCCATCATGACCATCCTAATACAGACTGAAAGCAAAAGCCAAAAGACAATCAATAGGCTGGACTGGCGCACTCTCCTCCCTTGTCACATTCTGATTACGACTAGATGTGGCATTCTCAGAAACTATTATCAGAGGTTAAATATGAGGGCACTTGCTGTTTTCCCTCTCCTCCTCTTTCCTTCTCTCCGTCCAAATGTTGTTTTATCTTGTATACAAGTTTCTCTCTGCTGGATTCTTTTCCGCAATCCTATTTCAGTCTCCTGTCTCCAGTGTTTGCTTAAAACAGGAAACAAAGCCTGAATTAATTAACTAGTGATGTCTGGAACTCCCAAGGTAGGCCATTTACATCCGGCTCTCTCAGCAGGCCTTCCTATGTTGCTATTTTTTTGTCGTTTCTTTATTTCTTTCACACAGCATCGCTTTATTCTGGTTCCACCCACAAACCTCTTTCTTTACCCGATCCATACCCTGCAGTCTCTTTGCCTTTCACTCCTTTGACTATACCCATTTCCACTTACTAATTGGCCCTGACCTTCGCTCTCGTTAAATGTTGTGTACATCCCAGGGACGGAGGGATACCAAAGAGCTGTGTCCTCTTTTTATTTCCCCCTTTCAATAATTAACCAAAAGGAATGAAAATGAGACAAACAAAAACAAGAGAGGAAGCAGCGGTGTGCCAAAAGAAATTCCAGCCCCATCTCAGAGACCATTACATTATCGCACACTGAGAACAGCCTCAGGCCACTCAAATCAAACAAAGTTACCATTAACTGGAAGCAAGGGCAAAAAACAATCTATTGACCAGTTTTAAATTATGAATCAAAACTAGAGGAATCCAATTTTGTGTAATCTAATTCAGGCACAGCAATCTTCTACATAATCTAATTTGTGTATTTTCACCACAGAATTAACGAACCAATGAGGGTCGGTTCAAAGGAAAAACTAATTTTGTAACAAACTCAAACCATCAAACAAAGAGAATTAATTAAATTGCTTATCAATGCACAGTCTGACAAGAATTTTATTTTCCACAGGCCGTCTATCTGCTGCTGGAGACCTGTTTTCTCTTCGCCAGCCCTTCCTTCTTTTTGCACCTAATAAAAGAATACCTGGAGGAGGAAACAGGGGATAGAGGCAGATAGAAGCAGATAATAATGTGAACAGGAGGGATGTGGGAAGAAGGGGAGAGGAGACAGGGATAGATTAGAGGCAAGATAAACATTGACAAAAGCACAGAAACTGAGAAAAAGCCACAAGAAGAATGACTGCAACAAAAGGATAAATTTAACTCAACATCGCCACAAACAAAAACTAGCTTCTACATCAGCGGGCGCACAAATATGGGCCGCGTTCTCAGAAAGCCAGATTCAATTCCACTCCATCTTTAAATACAGAATCCTGAAATGTAATATCTACCATAGAAAATAAGCTCTTTGGTACTTGACTCACTAAGTGCTGTTGTAACTAATAACACCCTAAAATGTACTTGTAAAAATACACAAACCCTTTCACAGCCTCGCAGAATATGCAAATGACATGTTTAGGTGTTACTGTCAGTCCTCGTATCAACAGCTCAGTCAGTTTTAGTAATAATTAATTCACTTAATTGATTGGACTATAAATCAAACACTTATTCTCATAAATTCATTCTCGATTCCTAGAAATTTAATCTGCAAGTATTTGATCTAAGATACTGTGGTTTATACGTTAAAGTCAAGAGTTAAGACAAAAAGAAACAGAGTAAACGTTCTTTGCTGACCTTGAATATTTAAATTGAGGAGATGATTACATGGAAATGGAGTTTCATTTTTTTCACGATAAACGCATTGAGTGACAGATGATGCCTGTAATGTTGCCCATTCATCCATACAGTACAAACACCACTGCAGTCCCTCACAAAGAGCCGATCTGAGCCAAGCTGTGCCGCAGCCTTGGAGCGCTTCGAGCACAGATGTTAGGCATGACACCGAGGGAGAGAGGCTGGACACTTGTTACTCAATTATTTAAGATGACGCATCGCCCCCCAAAGGAAGATGAATAAGCTCTCAGTGACAGACCCCAGAATCATCCTTTATCTGCTGTGTCCAACAGCTGGGGTCCACCACATGCACACATAGGGACACACACACACACACACACACAGATCAGCATGCACACTACACACAGGTGGGCATGCTGGCACACACAATGTAGCGGGCAAATTGCTGTGGAGTCTTTCGATTTGTGTCTCAACACTGAAAATCTGCGTGTACATGCACATTTTAATATCTCTCAGACTTCACAGCCAATGCAGCGAGCTAATCCAATAGACTGCTCTGCCCAATACAGAAACACTATACACACATTCCAAAGGACTCCACACTTACAAAGCACACCAATCTATTTCTGCATTACTCAGTTCAGTCTAGCTGCCATGGTAGATATCTGCATTGGACCCTGACCATAATGAAACACTCAACCACTTGGCTGTAGAGGTGTTTCAGAGCGGGTCGCAGCCAGGACACACTGACAAATGATCAATGACAAGTGAAGAAATATGTTTGTTTAATCATTCAAGAGTTCCCATTACCTAATCAATTTAATATTTGCCAGGATATTGTGAACACCAGACCAAAGGTAAGGAAATACCAAAGACCAAAGGAAAGTAAAATGGCTCTAACACACATTGAAAGGTCTACCTGTATAATAGCGTTGTGTGTAAGGTGCACTGTCCTCTTACCTTTAAACTGCAGTGTCAGTGTTCCAGGACTAGTCTGGATTTCATCCCGTAGAGAAGGACCATCAAGCGCACCAAGCCCAGGACAAGGAGCTCATGCAGCATGGTAGACCTGCACAGGGAGAGGACACAGACAGAATTCAATCGCAGTTCTAACAATTTCTCTGTACGGCAAGAAGAGAAGAAAGGGAAAGTCCTTCCTTTGATTTACAACACAATGATGAAATGAATCTATCCATTAAGCATATTGTGTCTGACACCATGCTCATGCAGTCGCTGCTCTGTTCACATATTAGTGAGGACAATAGAACCAGGCCGGGCCCCCTTGCTTTGCTGTAAACTAACTCCTTGTTCCTACAGAGCCGCAGCAGCAGCAAACTTGATTTTGTCAATGCCTCCCTACTTGGCAACCTGCTTATTATCTCTCCCGCTGCGCACAACCACAGAGTAACAATTACCTATAATGAAGTTTCAAAGGAGAGTTCTTTTTTTATTACCCTAAACCTGAATGAAAGGTTGAAAAGGACGAACGAGTTTTTCTGTCTGCGTTTCAACACAGATCCTCGAGTCATTGATTCTGCCGCGCCGCTGACAGGAGTGACTTGAAACATCTGCTCGGCTCGCCCGCTCCTGCTGCTGCTCGCTTGATTTCCGAAACCCCTCTCGGCAACAAGCAAAGAAGGAAAGACTTATTTGTTCAGATTTACCGTTAATTAATTCAAGTTTGTGTCCCTGTCCTCCGCCGCTGTGCTGCTGAGGTGTGTTTGTTTGTGTGTACGGGGGGGGGGGGGGGGCCGCCGGGCGGGGCTCAGACGGGGCACAGCAGAGGAAGGCCTCCCGGCTCCTCCCGCGTAATTACGGTACCTGTCCATGGGGTTCACAGCCATAGCCTGTAAATGCATTTATTACAAACATCATTAAATATCACTAAGTCCCTATATGATGATTATTATTAGGATATTAATCGGGAGGTTTGATTTGATTTTTTGGATTGGGTTTTAAAACCGAGCAAAAATCCACAATGTGCCGTGTTTGAGGCATTTATGATAATAAAGCTCAGTAGGTTTGTGAGGTAATAAAACATTGGAGTTGTAGTTCCCAAACGTTTCAAGCGGTGTCGCTAATGGTCTTCTAAGCACCTGGCTAAGTGACCCTGTGGGAGCCTGCATGTGGGCCAGGACCTCCCAAACTTGACGCCAGCAACCCGAGCAGACAGAAATGAGACTACTGAGTTCTGTGTGGTCAAGTCTGCTCCAGGCAAATCCATCTGAGAGGGTGTTCAATTATAAACACATAAATCTTTCAATATTCTGGGATTTGGGGTAAGGACAGAGGGATGGAATGTGTGTGAGCAAGTCTCTAGTTAGTCAAATTAATTATAAACATAAACACACACACAGTGTCAGCCCATAAGGAGAACTTCCCTTCCCAGCCCAGCCCACTTTGTAACAATAATGTAGACTACTGTCAGTGAAAAGTAGGGCAGACCGTGCGAGCCTGCATTACATCTGACCCTTCTAAATGTCCTCATTCTCTATTCTCCCCATTTCCCAGTTTTTCGTCATCCAAAATGGTACCTGCCCTCCCCCTTCAGCAGAACAAGGATTGGGACACAGATAACTTTTAACGTATAGCTTCAGAAAAGAGATTATAGCCCAAATTGAAGGATGGAGACATGGTCCTATAGGTTCCTTGTCAATATGTGTGGCGATTGACTAAGAAGGCCAGAGAAGGATGAGAGAGGGATATGGAGGAAGATAACTGCTTGAGACACCCAATGCTCTGCAATCAGGCCGAACATGACGGCTTGTAGACCCAACCAATTATTTACCCCAGCCAAATCAATAGTGCTCTCTTGGAAAGATAGCCATCAGCAGTACTATCTGGAACACATTCACACCAGAAAGCACAAACACACACACTGAGCACTCTGCACACTGCTCCAATCTCTATCTCTCTTGTAAAAACACACACACTCCCTGTTTCCCTCACACTTGCTTATTACAGTGCCTGGGAAAATAACACACAAATCATCTAATTATTGGACATCTACACTGAAAACAGACACATGAAACAGAATTTATCAAAGCACACATTTTCTAGTACACACCTGCAGCTATCAGGAAATTGCACTACAAAGAGACAGAAAAACACAGTGGCACACACACACACACACACACACTCGCTAATGATGATGAAGCCACCCGACACACTTGGACTGCGTGTTGGCGGTGTTAGCGGTGATGAGTCGATGTGAGCGGTCTTAACCTTCTCCAAAGGGGTTGACCTCTCCCCTCCTGGGACCCCCCTAACACCACATCACAGTCAGTCTGGTCTGTAATGAGCGGCGACACACACATTATACTGTAGGTGATTCATAAAAAGCAGGACCGGTGCCGCGGTTAAACGAGTCCCAGGGGATACTGGTTGGAAACCTGAGACGACTCTCAGTCAGTGGATCTAGGGATTTGTAAAAAGATGCACTTTAACTACGCCACACCTCCACATCACACCCTTTACCCCTGCTCCCAAGGGCTCGTCTGCACGGTGCACCCTTCACCTCTTTGCACCCTGTCTCACCTTCGAGCCTTGATTCAGTTTCCAGCTCCAGATGTCATTGTCTTGGGCAATAAATGGCATATTCCCTTCACATGTTATCCATTTATGCACCTGTTAGTCATTGTGGTTGGCTGTTGTGGAGGTTAAACGCCCGTGGCTTGAGGGCTTGACAGCAGAATCATCACCTCGCAATGAAAGCAGCTATGGGCGCTGCCAACTGGCCTCAAGCGCCGTGCCTTGTTCTTGTTCTCATTTTCTCTGCATTTTCTCTGTAAAAACAAAATCACTCTTTCCCTTACTTTATAAAATTTATTCTTTCTTACCCTTCTCTTCATCATTGCCTTTTACCAGAATTAGATATTTCACTTCACAGCACATTAACTCGGCTTCCTTCGCCTCCTTCCCACTCCATAACCTCCTTTCCTTTTTCTTCTTGTCTCTTATGACATCATCTCTCTGTGTCACTGTTCCTGACATCTAAAAGGTTCTCTCCGTCTTCTGGGGGGCTCTAAAGACATCAACAGTATTTCCTCTTCTTTCCTTTCCAGAACAGAACTAACAAGTACGTCAACATAGCACATATAGAACCCTTTACCATAAAATGTAACCAGAAACTTAACTTTCCTGATGAATTCTTCAAAAACTCTCACCTCTTCCAATCGTGTCCCTACTCTCTCTTCAACTTCTCCCCCTTCTCCCACCTCTTCTTACTCACTGTCAACCCATTTCCCCCGTCTCTCACTTCCTCTCATTCCTTTACCTCTTCTTCTCCTCCTCTTTTCCCATTTCTCTTCTGTTCCTTCTCCCTCTCTGTCTCCCTCTTAAATCCCTCTGCCTCCACGTCTCACAGATTTTTGGAGTCTGTTCAGAACAAACAGTGTGAGCATGTGAGCCCCTGTTCTTGTCTGCCTGTCTGTCATCGCCTGGCCCGTTTCACCCTATAGAGAGCCAGTTTAGACCCCGTCTGCACAGACTATGGGGTCCTCTTGGTTTCCATCCCGTTCCACTGTGGTCCCTCCAAATTAGGGCTCCTACTTGGTGTCGGCCCAACCTTCTAAGCTGAAGCCATAATTCACCCATTCCTTCATCCTCAGTGGAGAGCCTCTGTCTCGCCTTGAGCGTAAATAGAGGGAAAACAAAAATAATTACCTCACAACAGTATTTAAAGGTCACACTGACGTTGACCTTTGCAGGTTTTTCACAAGTGGTCAGTTGTAATGTTGCTGATACAGAATCCAAGCTTTGTGTCATAACTAATGCAACGTGTGAAAACAACTGCGATGGTGGAAAGGAAAGGAATGAGGGTGGAAACAAACAGATGAAGGCCATAGAAGAGGACAGCACAGCTAATCATAGCAAATCATCGCAGAGTTATAAATTATTACCATATTGCAGTCTAAGTAAAGCAATAACTTGATACTGCTGACAGAATACAGCAGCTCAAATCCAAAATGCATGTTCAGCTCTGGTTTAATAACCGTCTCTAAATACACTGTCTGGATTGGATGGGAGACGTCTGTCCCTCCACTGCTGGACAAAAATGTACAAGGAAACAGGAAGTACAGATAGACAGAAGGGAATAGGGGTTATGTGCATTCAATTGATTTAGGGGGGGCGAGTAGTGGGGGAAAGGTGAGGAGGGGGAGAGGAGGGCGGGGTCGGGGGTGAACATTGCTGAACGGTGCCAAAATCACAGACACATCTGCTGTTCATCACAAATGTTTCCAATAAGCTTTCAATGTTTCCTGCAGCCCTGTGAAAGTGTACCGAGCTGCCAAGAGAAAAGGGGGTGGTGCTGATTATGTGTGTGTGTGTGTGTGGGGAAGAAAAAGGTGGTCTTTGGCTTCAAACCTCATGAGATATTTCGCTAAATTACCCAAACGTCACTGAGATGCACAGGAGTTTGAGAAGGTGTGTACACGCACACACATAAATCTATGCAGCTAAAAAGCCATATAAATGCCATTCAGCATGCTCAGTGAGTCAGACAACAAAACAAATGCCAAGAAGCCACAAGAGAACCTCTCCATGGATGCCTCATGCAAGTGTTGACAGCTATCTTTATAGGAATAAATGATTGTTCCTAACCCCACCCCTGGAAAGCACGACACAGCTGTGAGTCAGATTACAACAGCACAGACTGCAAGACGTTAGATCAACATGTCCGCTCTGTGTCGAACACATGGAATACACACACACACACACACACACACACACACGGGTGAATACTCACAAAGTCCCTCACATGCAAGAATATACTCACATTGTCACACATACATACAAAAAACATCTCAGAGTGACAGAAACATGGACACGCCTTAAAAAGGCAGACATGCTGACACCTTCACACACACACACACACACACACGCACACACACACAGTCGCACACACAGAATTGTCTCCCTATATCCTCTGGCTGTGCGTTTGCCAGCAGCCAGCTGGTACTGTCATGTCTGATAGGCTGGAACAGAGACAGAGACGAGGAAAGGAGGAAGGCGGGAGGCAAGCAGGGGGAATGTCTACAGCAGAATGCATTAGTAAGAGCCCTGTCTGTCCGGATGAGTGTGTTACTGATTGGAAAGACTGTAACAAACACTTACCGGCCGCGGAACTATCTCATTTGGGTGTGAAGGGAGCTCTCCCATCCCTTGGCTTATTCAAGCTGGGCCATTATTCCAGTCCTTTGAGCTCAAAGCTACATCTTTGGTGACACTACCTTCTGATCTTCACTATAACTTTTTAGCTAAATAATCCCAATTAAAACCCAATTAAAACAGTGTTGTTCAGATTGCGCTCCACTGCACTGTGAAAATGTAGAGCTGGATTTTTTTTATGAACAAGAGACCAAGAAAATATAGGCTGATAAAATAGAATATATCGCTCAGTATCTGGTTATAGTATGTCCCTTAAGATTATGCTTTATGTGTTGGACCAAAAGTGGCTAACAAGCTTCATCTTTCTATGGAAGCACAAAGAGCAAAGCCTCAAACATCATAAAGCCTCAGAGATACAAGGGCATGATGCTGCAGCTGATAAAATGAAAAATCTCCCCCGCACACTGCCTGATAAAAAGAATATTGTGGTTGAGTAACGAAGGTCACACACGAATAAGCTGTGTATTATTTGAATAATATTGTGTCAATGTAACTAAAAACATTTGTGCACCGCTGACATTAGAATCTGAACACTGAGGACTCTCCACTGTTATCCATATTGATCAGTGATAAAGAGAAAACACTGACAGTTGCCTAAAATAAGCTCAAATATGTAAGGAAGTAAAAGGTAGTCAGGTTATCGAGCTCAGTTCTGACAGGGATTCTTTTTTTTTTTTTATTATATATTTGTTTATTCAAGAAAGGTAGAACCGTACAAGATACATTTGAATACAATGTCTTGAATACTTTTTTCATTATTTTTAACAATCAACACCCACATACTGCCATTAAAAAAACAAAAACAAAAAAACAAAACCACAACAACAATTCGGAAATAAATTAAATACAAATATATAAACAAAACAAAACTGACAGGGATTCTAATCAGTTTCTATTCTGATCATTAAGATATTCAGCTACATAAGTATGAATGTGGGGTTAAATTGAATTTCTTTACAAAACAAACATATGCAGTCTGTTAGTCTGAAGAATCCCCAAATTATCCCAAAAAATAATATTAACAGGTGTATACACACTCACCTCACTATTAAAGTGAATACACATGAATCACAGATACGCACATCAGGTTATTTACAACAGTTCAATAAGTTCATAAAGCATTTCTCATATGCAGGTTATGATATTTACATGCAGTAAAAAAAATACAAGTCTGTGAAAAATGAGGCATAGGCAGAATAATAGATTGACCTCTATGAATTTCCTCAGCAAGGCCTAGCAGATTCATTATAAAACGCAGGGACGCAGAGAATAGCTACACCTTCATAGTTATAGTCAAGAAACTTGACTTCAAATGCTGCTTATATAATAGCGTGTAAAATATTTCGCACTTGAGATAAAGCTCTCCATTTACAAGCCAATCTACAGTCCAACACACACCTATAGTCACAAGGATGAGAGCAGCCGAAATGAGTTTCCTACGCAGGGTGTCAGGACTCATGACTCACCTATAGGGAGAGGGTGAGGAGATCAGGTGGGATCTCTCAATGCCTTTCACATTGGAAGAAGTCAGCAATGGTGTCTGTGTATCTAATCAGGATGTTTTCTAGAAGCTTCCCTGGGAGGATCTTCCAGACACTTCAGCCCGGTGGAGACCACGGGACTGACCCAGAATATGTCACATTGCTTATGAATCACATCTGGCCTGGGAACATTTGAGTTTCCCCTCTTGAAGACATGGCCACAGTGAGACATGTGGGCTGTTTTGCTTAGCGTGTTGCCTCCATGACTCTGACTAAGTGGTGTCAAGTGGATGGATGGATGGAAAGTTCTATACATCCATCACCGTTTACATTTACAGCCAGAATGTTTATTTAAAATGTTGTTGCTTCAGTGTTATCTAAAACATAAAGAACATGATCAAATAGCACAACATCACTTCAGTCTAATGATAAAAAGCTGTTATTTGAACTTTATATCTATCTTTATAAACAATCACAACCAGATCACGGCCTCAGAGATTAACGCCCATAAACAGTAAAGTAGAGCTACCATCATCTGTTCACATGTTTTATTCACAACCTCTCTCTGCGCATTAACATACATATTTATAGAGATAACTGCATTTACATGTACACAGCCACCCTTGAGTGTCACACACATGCACACACACACACACACACAAGTTCAGCCTGTCCCTGAGGGCTGAAACTGTCATTTTAGTCCTTCACAGCAGTTACTGTACACGTGTGTCCCATGGCTCACACACAGAGCTCCATTGTGTGTGTGTGTGCGTGCGTGTGACTCAGTGAGATTGATTGATAGATGATAGCTGCAGGGCAGGTGGCACTGAGTCGTCTGTACGTGTTGGGAGGTTGGATGGATGGAGGCAGAAGGGGGGGAACTTTGGGGGGGCGGGAAGGGGAGATGGAATAAATGAAGTAACTTTGAGGTAGATTATCGGCCAGACTGGCAGGTAAAGTCACACTCATGGGAAACTGGTTACGCCACTGCTTAAGGGCACATCAACAGAGGGAGGATACAGACATGATGTGGGAAAGGGAGGCAAAGCAGGAAGGGGAAAAGGTAAAAGGTCAACAAACGAGGGGGGGAGGCGGGCATTTGTGTCGCACAGAGATGCAAATGAAACGCATAGCAATGTAGAAAAGGTGGAGAGAGTCAGACTGGAGGCAGCAGATGAGTAATGCCACAGGAATGTAAAATAAAGAGTGTAAGAGGTGTGTTATACCGCCACATCAACAGGTGGGATGTTCAGGCGGATGCAATGCGGCCTTGGGCTGGGATGAAGGGTTTGGGGGTGTGAGGGAGGTGATCTCATAACCGCCGCCTGGTAAAAGGTGTAGCAGAATCTGCTCTTGCTCACCATTCATTAGTCCATCATCTCTCTCCCTCTCTCTCTCAAGTTAGAATCAAAGCCTCCCTGTCTCTCTCTCCCGTCCATCATCGCCCTAACCCTCCCCACTCCACACCTCTCATAAGCCGCTGTGTTATTCGCTCCAGCTGAGCTTAAGAAGGAGGGATTTCTGCCCTCTGCCTCCGTGTCAGTTCATTTTCAGTTCAGAATGCCGCCTCCATCTATCAGCGAGGAGATATAAGCTGCTATGAATGTCAAGGGTCAACTTGTGATATTATTCTGCTGTTAATGGCCCGACGTGTTACAAGGCCTCTAATACCACAGGAAATTAATGCTCAGACGGCTCTGTGTGTGTGTGTGTGTGTGTCTGGGTGTGTGTGTGTGTGTCTGGGTGTGTGTGTGTGTGTGTGTGTGTGTGTGTGTGTGTGTGTGTGTGTGTGTGTGTGTGTGCCATGAGACCACCTTGGAGTAACTCGCAGGACAGAGACATGACAGAGTAATGTTCTTTAGAATCATATACAGGAGTGTTTATGGGAAGCAAGTTCTTGATTTTAAGAAACAAGTGCTAAGAATTGGGCAGCACGGATGTTCCGTCATCTCACACTGTTGCCTGTGTTTGAATCTGACAGGAGTCTTTCTGGAAGGTCCAGCGGCCCAAAGACAAGCGGGGTAAGTGATTTTGAAAATCAAAGTGTGACAGTGTGAATGGGATTGCCTGCCTGTCTGTGTGTGTGTGTGTGTGTGTGTCTGTGATGGACAGGCCAAGACAGGGGGCAGAGAGCATGCACAGGATAAGCAGATACAGAGAAGGAATGGAGCCACTGGTGTGCGATGGAGGCTTTGGTCTATGGGACTAGATATTCCTGGAAAACAATTCTTAATGCAGCAAAGTTTGAATGCAAAAATTGGATAGTGTGAAAAAATTGAGTTCATGAGTTCTGATTTATAAGGTGAAGAAATATCAACTTAAGAATATTTGTGAAAAGGTTCATCTGCAGTTCAATTTGGCATCGATCCACATGTGTAGAGCTGGAAGACACAAATACAGAAATCAGAGAAAATTCATCCCATCCATCTCATCTGAACACCCGTCTGTATTTCCTCTCTGCAAAGTCACTCAAAGCACCAAAACAGGAAGTGGCAGCATGATTGATGCTTGGTAGAGTAGATCTGATGCTCACTGTGGTTTCTGCAGACATGTAAGGTGATCCTGAACACTTACTGAACAGAGCTTGAACCTGGAAGCCTGATTCCTTCTTTTAATTGTACGGCTCTGACAGCTCTTCCATGTTATTCTTTATAAAACCGAGTGGACAATTCACTTCCCTTTAATATTTTTATTCCTTCAGCTTCTTATTCAGACATCAGAAAGAGCTGACAGAGAGGCACAGGAGAAACGGTGTGTCAGGACGTGATATGAGCTGCAGTGATACACACCAGCACAATCCCAAAGTGGCAGCTCCTTTGTGGTCGGATCACATTCCAACTTTGTAGAACTGATGAGAGCGGCACAGAGACATATGGTGATAAATTAAGGCGGCTGTAGTCTTAAGAATGTGAGGGTCTTTCATTGTAGTGAACAGTATAATGATGATCTGCTCCTTTGGGCTCGTGTTGGGCGTTATTCCTGACAGACGAGAGCTCAGGTGGACACAGACGGCACAGCGCAGAGAGGCTGTTGCAGGGTTTAGAGTGCAGGGAGCCTCAGCTGTAATGAAGCAGGTGGATGCAGTGTAGTTAGAGGATATAATCTATAATCCGTGAGGCTGTCTGCTTTATTACCCCACTGTCTTGTCATGAAGACAGCACATACACACACACACACACGAAAGGGAGAGAGAGAGAGAATAAATCTAGCCGAGTGAAAGAGAGAAACAGCCTGGGAGAGGAGGGAGGAAGGGGAAGCAATCAGCCGCCTGGTCCTAATCATGTTCCTCTCTCTTTCCTTTCACAGAATCCCTGCTCTCAGCTCCACATTTGGTCGCATTAAGTTGCCGAAATTATTTCATAAGCATCTCGGCCTTCACCACCAGCAAAGGAAGAATGCAAGAGAATGATGTGCAAGGCGTTGATTAGACCTAATTATGAATCCTGATTAAGGCTTTTAATTAGTCAAGCCAGCACTTCAGCTGGAGAGGGCGGCAGAGATGGAGAAGACAGTGGGACAGAGCAGGAGAGGGTGGGGGGTACGGAGGAAAGGAAACGAGTACAAAGGAGGGTGAGGAAAGGCGTAAAGTAGGAGACTGCAAAACAGCAAAGAGGTACAACGGAGAGAGATGGAATACTGAAAAGGGGAGAGAATAAACGAGTAAATGAGAGGAAAATGAGAGAGCTGGACTCGGCTTGGCATCGTGCTTCATCTTGGGCCAAGGCTGATTCAGTAATGATATGATATGATGCCACCGTCACTCTTTTCACATTTGGAGAACAGAAAATGACTCTGCAAAGTAACACCGCAGTTGAAATTGTTAATTATTATTAGAAATCAGCCAACAGCTTGCCAGTGCATTCATACTTTGCCAAAACAAACCACGAAGACAAACAAGCCAAAGTGGACAAAACAAAAAAACAACAACTCCCCTGCGATTTGGAGAAATTTAAGCATTATAAGCTTTTGCTGTCTGAGAGCAAAAACATCTCCACATTCAGTCTCAGAGCTTCCCACCTGCACTTGAACACGTCGTTACCACCATATGTGACGGGATTTTCAAACAGGTCCATTATTACAATGCCAAAAAAAGAAAGAAGAAGTAAATCAAAAACAAAATTGGAGCTAAATTTGCTGTGATGAATTACCTGTCACAACAACTCTCATGTACATGTCAGTCATGCCAGGCTGAAATCAAGCGAAAGTGGCGTTCCATCAGCAGGATTCAGTTAAATTATCATATGCAAGAGTGCCACTTGTGCTTGTGCTATTTCCTATGATCAATATTGTGATTGGAAATTCACTTTGCATATTGAAACTTGAATTCAACGCCGATTAAGGCAACGAATGCTGGTGAGCTGTGTGTGACAGGGCGACAGGATACAGAACAACTGAGTCAGGTGTGTGAACATAACATTGTCTTATGAGTGTAATCAATCTCTGCGTGCTTTTCCTCACCCGGCGTGTTTCCCCTCATAAACCCAACGAAGCAGTGAGTCAGACTCTTGTTCATGAACACATGTATACAGCTTCCTCTGCACAGGTGCCTTTATAGAAGCATCAGTAAAAGTTTGAGTATCGTGTGTACGCTATTGCAACTAAACCCAAGGATGAGAACCTGGTGTTTTTGTTAACTCACACTCTTTTCTACTGAGGTTCTCAAACGTAGGCCATCTTACTGTGCATCGGCTTCAGTTGTATTTCAACTTGACCCATCGCACTTCACTCAGATCTCAGTGTGTCCCATTGGATCTGTGTGTGTGAATGAGTACAGGTGCGTGCTGTATGTACAGGAACACGTGCCAGAGAAAACACTACAGCAGTAACAAAGGCTGATATTGACATTTTCTCACCACTGACTGCATCTTCCTGTCTGATCTTGCTCTGTAGGCGAGCCTCCTTCTGCCTGTTGCTCGCCATGTCTCCACAGATCTTTGTTACAAGCGTAACCTCTCACTTGTTACGTTCTTCACCTCTCATTTTCCCCCCTCTTACTCCTTTTCTTGTTCTTTCCCTTTGTTCTGCCTCCCATCAGGCTTTTATCCCCCTTCCTAAATGCGTTTTTACCACACACACTTTCTCTCCAACTCTCTCCGTTCTCAACTGTAGACCATTTGGCACAGGCCTCATCTCTCCTCCTCTCATCCCTCACTCTCACCTCAATTTTCGGCTGTTGCATAATTAATTAGCAGCACTGTTCACTATCAATGCAATTACTCCAGAGAAGGCTGAACGAGGGAACGGGAGAGAGAAAAATAAAATGAGAGAGCCGGGCCAAATTGGAGATGCCGTGAAAAAACATGGAATAAAAAGGGAAGGGGACAAAGAGAGTGATTTTAGCCCTTAAAGAGACATTATGGGCTCAAATCAAAGTAGTGAAATTCATGATGAAAATCCATTTGGAAGAGGGCTGTTTAGCGATCCAGATGGACTCAACAAAGGTTTTGGTTCAAAATAGAACACAATGTACAGCGTATGAAAAATGGACTTCATTTGTTGGAGCGGATTAATTTGAAGCCATCTTTGTGTCTGTATGTCTTTCAATTCAATTCCTAGATTTGCTAAACGAAGTGCTCACTGTTGTCTCCTGCATGTAAATGTTAGATCTAGATATTCCTGCTGTTATTCATATATTTATGGTGATACACACATATTAAATAACCCTTAGCAACGTCCTCTAAAAGCATCAAAGCAGCTATTGTGGCTTAAGCAGTCTGTGCATAATGCATGTTGTGACCCATTACATCTTATTGATTGATGACACATAAGTGGGTCAAAGTTATGATGCAGGAATCAATGTTCTTATCCCCCCTGATACTGTATGATTCAGTTGATTACATACAGTAAATGTATGCCGGAAAATAAAACCAAGAATATTTACTCACACATCCAATGAATGAGACATGAGGCCCAGCTGACTCATAAAAGTCTCTATATGCATCACGTTGAGTACTGTATACGTGGGGGAACGCACTTTCTTACAGCATTCGTAAAAAATAAATAGAGGTTTCTGTGTGAAAAGTGGGGCAGCCTTTCTTTGTGCATGCATGAACCATTTACACATCTGGCCTCTGGTATTTCTAACATTACATTGATTGGCCCAAAGGGACTCCTATAATTACAGGTCGAAAGAAGCTGACATATTGTTCCCTAACTGACCCAGATAAGAGCTGCATCACGGGCTGGGAATGAGTCTGATTTACAAATGGAAATGGAGGTGCACAATAGCAACAGCAACAGTTTGATCATTTACATAGAGTATAAAGCGAAAAAGGCCTTTAATGAGCTTTAAACAAGAACCATTAGATACTCTGTTTGTGGCAATTGACACAAAGCCAGCGTTACCATTCCACAGCCATTTGTCTGTCTTTAATTAGTTTGTCAGACATCATTTTACACCAATGGATACCGGAGTCCAGTACTTCATCCATGGCTGAGGGATCTGGATTGTGTAGCGCATATGGAGAGGCTCACCATACCAAATCACCAACAGAGAGAACGGAGCTCTCGGGAGTCTGGAAAATCCCTAAATGACAGATGGACTAATGCAATTTAATTCTTTCCGCCTGTAATTCTTTGTTGTGTACTTAACAATATAATTGCAGTGGAGTGCGTGCTGTATTTTCACATACTATGCAACTAGTGTCATTGTGTGCCACTCTTGGCCGACTGCCACGCTTCCTTTTCACTTCTGCTTTTCCTCCTGTGATGAACTGTCAGGTCGGTTCCATTCGACGCCGATACGACTATTCTTTAGATCAGATAAAAAAAGGAGTGTATTAATTATGTGAATGTGTTTATTACTACATGTCACAGAAGAGACGTACAGATTCTGTATTGTCTCCTGGTGTATATCGTTGGCTTCTCATTCAGCTGCAGCCCATTCAGCCTCATTGGATTGCAGTTTCTATGCTTTGCTGTCACACATCCATGACTGAAATACAAATTCAATATGCTATAATGAGAGACTCAGACAAAAGGCAAGCATCGGAAAGGGAATAGAGTTTTAAAGGAATGATTGAGATAACACACACACACACACACACACACACACACGCACACACACACACACACACACACACAGTTCTTTGTATGTATGGTGTGCACTCGCTCACACAAAGCAGAGAAGTATCCTGCAAGGTATTCCTAATTAAAGGCAAATGTATTCATTGTTGCTGCACTTTATCATCAGAGGATGTGATTTGCATTGAAATGTTTTTCTGTCGTGTTAATTGTTTACTGTGGGCTAATTAAAGCCCGTCTGTCATTAAAGATGATCGCAGCTCTCTGCAGATGGAGGCACTGGTGACAGACCTCAGCAGCAGAGGGGAGCAGGAACAACGATGGGAGGGAGAGAAACAGAGAGGGAGAGGGAGAGGGAGAGGGAGAGGGAGAGCTGCACTCCACACAACAGAGGGATACTATATTAGTTTGAAAATAAAAGTAAAATAATGCATGAATTGTTGTAAATGATTCATTATTAAAGGATATTTGTCGGCTGCCATTGTTAAGGTGCCAAAGTTAATTACCACGCCTTTTTCACAATTTGATTGGATAACAATCGCTATTTCACTTCTTCAAATAATTCATATCCATTTCTGAGATGTTGCAGCTTCTTTATTCTAAATGAAACTCATCATATCTGTATGTGTGTGTGAGCAGGTGACCCACAAACTCTGTGTGTGGATCAAAGTGTAACTTCTGGTGCCGTGCATTTCTGTGTGACTGACTGGGTGTAAGAGGCGGAGAGAGCTCTGCGCATGCTTGTGTCAATCACTGTTAGCTGGAGTGGATGTGTTTGTTAGTGCGTGTCTCTCTCCATCACTGAGTGTCCATCCACATTAGATGCTGTGGCAGGATTAAATGGCACTGCCGAAGATACGTGGTGGCCAGGAGTGGTTAAATCTTCATTTGCCACTGGCAGCTGGTGATTTGTTCCTCTGCACACCCCGTTTGTGTGTGTGTGTGTATGCATGCATACACACAGAACCCAGAGTAATGGGGAGTGAAGAGATCTCAACTCAGGCTGATCCGAGTGTGTGCATATCACATGTAGCGATAGAGCTGCGTGTGTGTGATGGTGCGTGGGTGTACCTAAGTGTGTGTGAGAGAGACAGAGAGGACAGATGGAGTGATGGATGGCGAATGTAAGCGGAAAGCTAATCTCTATTGATAACCCGGGAAGGATCACTGGCGGGGTTGTTGATGCAGAATGGATCGATACAATGCAGACCAGGTAGGATTGCTTTTCTAAAAACAATCTGGCCAGCAGACTCCTGGGAATGAAACTTACAGATGGAGACTAATAAAAGGAAGAGCACAGAGACATATAGGAGATGTTGTACATGGGGTAAGGGGGCTCATTGTATTAGTCACTATTAGGGCGCCGTATTGTTAATGCATAAATGAGCCTAATCGTGTTGGGCTGCTATCGTGCCTCCAGATAATGTTTGCTGTAATATGGTGCCATATAAATGAAGCTGAATTGAATTGACAGCCTGGATCACGCCGTTGCAAAAAAATGGTTGCCGTGTTTACAACTGTTTGATTTATGTAGACCAGCTCCTAAAATATATCCTTTTTTATTCTTTATCAGCTCAGGCAGCCTTTCAAAACAGGGAACATCTAAATGGAGAGAAGCTATCATCAAGTGGGAAATGTACTAAGCATATTGATTCACATTAGGAGAAAGCAACATGTTATTCTCAGACAGCACAGGAGAATGGAGAGTGAGCATGTTTAAAAGCACAGGCAAGGATGATAGGCATCGGCTCTATCTGCTGTGAATAACCACAGGTGTAGGTTGTTCACGTAACCATGTGAGCCGAGCCCTCTCTGGTTGTAGATCAATCTATAGATGAATATGTCACCTTGGCGTTGGTTTAGAACCTGTTCAGATAAGGAGACACCCCAGAGTTTGTTTGTGACTGAACCCACTGGAATTTGAATCCTTTTTCTTTGAATTTCAACATTGGCACCTTACAAGCAGAGGACATGTTTTGAGATTTTGTCATACAAAAATACAGCAAATCACAAATGAGGCATTGTTTGTAGTTTACATGTTGGAATCGATCATATGGCAATTAAACCAGAAATATTTAAAGAACCAAGTGAAGAAGGAAGTTTTCAGGATTCCATTTTTTCTACTCATTGTTTTAGACAGAGCCTCTAAGGGAACACAGGCTAAACAAAACAAATGCGGTAACTAATGCGCACAAGGTAGACTCTCCTGCTCATGACTCAGCGAGTGAGGTGAGGATTCTAGTTGTTTTGATGTCATTGTTCTTCAATGTGTTCCCTTGTTTTTTCAATTTTCTTTGGTTGTCTCAGATGAAATAGAAATTTGAGACTTTTGTGTTGCCTCAGGATGAAACATTTGAAAGGAGAAATGACTCAAATGTACCACAGTCTCTATAAACTGTAGATGTGAACACACCTTTACATAATGCATAAGCAAATACCTTCAGTTCAATCATCCATTCCCAACTCTGGCCATTAGAACAAGTAGAGACCAAACAAAAGGCTGCCATTAAATGTGACCCATTTCCTGTTTGCATCTCAGTCTGGGTTAAAACACTACATGAGTCTAGAACATAGAACATGGGACGGCTCCTTCAACATGTATGAGATGCTTCTGAAGGCTTTCTGAAGTTTGAAATGATTAATGAGATATCTCTTATGAATCTGGTGGCTCCGACTGTCCCAGCGTGTGTGTGTGTGTGCATATGTACGTTTAAGTGACAAACAGAGACACAACAGGCGCCGCTTGTATCCGCCATCTGTTCATGCCAATTTTTTCCTGCCCCCTTGATCAAAACAAAATGACAATACATCAAATAAGTACACAGGAATGAGACCTGCTGATGCGGCGTATGAATAACACACACTCTGCAGCAGGTGAGTCAACCCATGTTAATTCAGACCCAGCCATGCCTACCTGTGTTTGCCCTTCCTCATCCAAGCTCACCATGCCAACTTCTGCCACCACCTGCTTCCTCCCAGCCCCCGCCTGAATAAACAATATGTTTTCAGGTCAGCGTCGGGTCGGGCTTCAGCTTCTTCTTAAACAGAAGACAGTGTGACGCTGTTCTGTAAGGCACAGAAACCACCCAGGAAAACAGAGAGCAGTAGATAAGGTGGGCAAACTCAATTTCCTAACAAAGCTGGGCAAACTATGTGTGTTTATCCTGCGGTGGTGCCAGTCAGGTCTTTGTCTATCTCATTGCCCCCAGGGTCCCGGTCCATATGCTTGCCCAGTCTGCGAGCTGGGTCACGCAGGTCAGGACCCTGCCAGACTCACTGGGATATGACACCGTGTGTGTGCGCGTCCATCTGTTACAATCGAGGCACATAGTGTGACAGATCACCCCTGACCCCACCCCACTGGGACTGAAAGTGTGTGTATGTGAGTGTGTACGTGTGTGCAGATGACTCTAGACTATAGATAGTGGTGTGTGTGTGTTCTACTGCATCTCCCTATGAACATGCACACATTCATGTACTTGCAGGAGGCCCCATATGTGTGTATATCTATCTGTATAAGCCATACGCATGCCCGACCCCCATCCGCCGATCCATTCAGCACACATCCCCCCCCCCACCCCCTTGTCTGTCCTGTCAGTGTACGCTGAACCAGATGGGGTGCCAGGGTCACCTCTGACCCCCTACTGCACAGTGACTGATGGGCCGGCCCAGCCCCGACAGCCCTCTCTATTGTACCCTGATGGGCATCTGACACTGCTTGGACCCATTCATTAAACATACCACCATCAGGTACCAGAGCTTTTTAATAACTCTGCCAATCACCGTTATCCTATAGGAAATATGTTCCAATACCTCTTTGTTGTTGAAATTAGCAGTGAAGTATAATCACTCATCTGCCACCTGCGCTTTTTAATAATGCTGACAATCAATGCGCTAGGCATTACAAAGCAGCTGACCCATAGTGGCTCCCTTTCTCCAAAATCCCCCCGGATGAAAGTGAGAACCATTGTCACCACAGAATCACAACTAACGTATATTCATTATGTGATCAATTCTCATTCAGCTGTGATTTTCGTTCACTGTGTCTCCTTGTGTCCTGTGTGTTCTGCCTTTGAACTCTGGTTGGAAAATGAAGTGTGCAAATGTTAAAAAGTAGGAGGTGAATGTAAGGGAAAGTCGTATCCTGACACTTGGATACAAATTCACAAACTGATTCAACTGTGTCTGTTGTAAATTCACCTTTATCTTATCAGATCTGTAATAAACACCTGCTTTGGTTATGAGAACTAGTTTTTGCATTGTGATGATTGCTTTCTGCACGGTGTGAGAGCATAAATCTTGCTAGATTACACGACCAGTGCAGCATGCTTTTTTTGGAAGGTCCCTATCAGTAGATCTTGAACAGAAGCATTTACACATGAAAATGAAACGTGCAGACCAGATGCATGTCCACATACCATACTGTATGTACAAAGCAACAACAGCACCGCCATGCCAACTGAGATAAAAACATCAGCTGGGAGATTCATTTATTTTGAGAATGATTGACATATCTATGCTGGACTGACAGCCAGGAAGGTCAAGTCATGACTTTGAAGTAGGAAACGGCTGCTTTCAATTTGGCTCATGTTGAAAACAGTAGGTAACAAAAAAAAAATCCAACTTTGAAACTGTATTGAGAGCACCGGGGAAAATTCTAAATGAAAACAATCCATAAAGCTATTTTCCATCTGCAGTTCATATCCTTTGGGGAAATGTCCATATGCAACACTGCAATAACGGAGACAAAGCCATTTGGGGCTTTAAAGGTCAAATTTGGACTGTGAAGAGCTGTTCATACTCAAATGAGGCTCCTGGGGCCATGTTTTGAAGTGAGTGTTCAAAATGAGTACAGTGAATAGCACAACCGGTCACCTCTCACATTCGGAAGGTTAAATTATTTAAAAAGGGCACCCTGTCCCAAAATGAAGGCCTGTAGGTGCTGTGTCCCTCATAAACTGGGATTTCACTTATGTGGGTAATCAAGACTGCATTTGCTCCTTTTCCTTCGCTCTGACTGAACATGGAGGCTCTCATGTGCTTGCAGGTCCACTTTGATGTTGACCTTCACTTCTAATATTGGTGACAGTGCTGTTTTATTTATAGGAAACTACTTTGCATAAGTATCAACAGAATCCGCATTCTGTGAAACTGTATGATAGATAAATGCTCTTGAATGTAAGGTGATGTAATGTGAGTGAGGAGGAGGAGGGAGACATTTACTTTGCAATAAAATTGAGAAGCTTCTTTGTGTAGAGGATAAGTTCACGTCTCAGACAGCTTTGCATAAGTTTGCTGTGAACTAGTATTACTTGGGGACCTGAGTGGTTTAGGAATTCACCCCTCGTGCCTGTAGATCACTTAAATTTAATTCCGAGGATTATCTCAGGATATGAAAGAAGCACAATTGGTCTCCATGCTGAGCAGTTAGATGAGCCTCCCGGATTTGCACCCAAATTGCTATCAGGGCTTTCATTAATAATTTCCACTGCAGCTTTTGTAATCCTGAACCCTGCATGAGAAAGAAACCAACCAGGAAAAAAAACAAGAATCCTTAGAAAAATCTGTCCACAAATGAATGAGACACGGGACTTTCACCATTCATCCTCATGAGTGGACTGTGTTTGATGAGATATGGCAGGGAATCTGGCCAGCTGGCATGGGATAAGGAACATTGTGCAGTTATTACAAATCACAGGAGGAGACCAGGTTTATTAATGGTTCTTTGAAAATATAGGTTTATTGTGCTGATAAACAGACAACTTACATCAAACGGATTAGTCTGGAAGCAATCAGGATTCATATCTATGACCATAATTAACCTTTTATCAGGTTGTTTAAAATGACTTCATGTATAATCTGGGATTGGAACGCCTCTGGTGGTGCAACAAAACATTTTCCTCGCTAACTGTCAACATCATTACTTTATGTGGCACGATCTCTCTGCAGCGTCTCTCTGATTCTAGTGGCAACATAGGGAAGAAGAAGAAGGATTCCTCGTCACTCCCACTCTGCCCCTGTGCAGACTAAAGGTCTCAGAATGCTTTATAATGTGTTGAAGAAGAACTTTCAGGTCAAAACGATGTCTTGCGAGGATCAAGACGAGGTGACTCAGGCCCTTTGTGTTATTTGAGGGCCCCCAAGGAGAAATTTTGTCTTTTCTGCTTCTGCTCCTGGTCGTAATTGGTCCAATTACATGGCTGGTTGAGCTCTGCCCACTGGCCCTTCTGCAGTGACAGAAAACTCATGTGATATTTGGACAAATTACTGCCTACAGGGGGCTTTAAGTGCCACAACATCACAGCCTAAAGGCCTATGGCTGTTTGAACCAGCTGTAAATTCGCTCTCTAGTCTCCCCATTCTATTCATTACCGTGGACTTGCTGTGGTGGTGTTACTTCTTCAACCATATTCAACTTTGATGCCTGCCATTTTACTCTCCATCCAAACCTGCAATTGATAAGCTGCAATGAATAGCTTTAAGTTACAAGCAGTGCAAGAGACAAAAGCAGAGAGGAGAAGGCTAGATGAGGCAGAGTGGTGACACACAAATGTGAAATCATACATTGATGTGGGCCAAAAGGCTTGTATGGTGAAATGTTGGCAGTCAAACAGGGTTGCCAGGGCGTAAATGTGTAGTTAGCTACAGTACGTACATCATCAAGCAAAGCTAATGCTAAACTACTCTATGTACTGATACTGTTTCAGAGGCTTAATCTCCCCCCACAGCATGATGTCACTGCTCCCGGTGTGTACTCTATTTCATGTGAGCTGCCTAATTGAATATCAAAGTGTCTGACCACTATTTGTTTCGTAGCAATGCAGCAAAACAAACCATTTGTCTGAGGTCAATCCCTGATGTATGAAGGGAATAATTGGTAACAACCACTGAGTGTTTTAATTGTAGTGTCCCTCTCACACCAAGCAAACATTTGGAATTGAAGTTACAATCATCCAAAGCAGAAACCTTTTGGGCTGAATGGGTCATAAAACAGGGCTAAGAGATGTTTCTGTCCATTAAGTGGCAGCATAGTACCCATCAGGCCCGTTGGTTTATGCTTCCGATGGCTAGAACTACTTTTCTTTTAGATGTTTGCTTGGTGAAGGAAGGACAGCAGACTTTAAAGAGCCGGTGCCTGTGACAGAGGACAGCTCTATATGACCTCAACAGCCTGTGACCCATTCAATATCCCATTGACTGTGAAGTGTTCAATAGGACTACATTGACTTGTACTTGCTGTTTGTAAGCAGAGTGAACGTTTACAAATGGGGTTGGATAGGAAGTCCAGAATGCCTTTGGGTAAATAATTAGTGAGTGTCACACAACTCATCCATCCTTGTGTTAAAGCCTGACAAAGTGAACTGCCTTACAAACACACTCTTCTACAACGCCTGATGCTTCACAAAGTGGAGTTTGTACTAATGTGATGTCATATTGAGTGTGAGTATCGGCATCAATTTGCCACATAGGACAAAGCTGACAGTCAGGGTGGGAGTAACATTGAGGTTTGGTTCTTTGGCACTGTTTTCTTTGGGCTGTTGACAAAAACAAATACCATTAAAGCCCTGGTGGCACCCGTGAACCCGCCGAAATGTCGAAACACAGGTGCCCTTCACAAAAACACCCTGGAGGCTCATTTATAGGAGACTAATTGGAATCTACTGACGCTCATCGAGTAATGAAAGATGAACAAAAGCCCCTCTCGGTTTTGCGTTGACAACAAAGCTTTATTCGATCTAAAACAATATGATGTTCACAACATTTTGGCTTTAAGGTATCTTCACTATGTGTTGAACAAAAATCTAAAATAGTAACTTATGGGATTTCTTAAACTGCAGGAGTGCTGGGCGAAGAATTAAAAAAAACTGAAATCCATTATAGATTCCTGCAATGCATAAGGTTTGGTGGCCTTTATCAAATGGCGTGTCAAAGGATTTGGCCAGTCTGAGAATTAGTTGTGCAAATTGGCTTTTAAATTGGGCGATCTCATACACTGTCCGCCTGCCATGAATGTGTTCAAGGCCAAACACACACAATGGGGCAAAGGGCACAGACAATACGCCAAAAACACCAACGAAGAAGTGGTCGGCTGTGAGCACGTCACTTGTTTTCGACGGGAGAGACGCTGGACAAAAGTCACAAGGTTTCCTCTCAGGCGACGGTTGAGGTGAAGGATAATAATTTTCAAATAAAGTCAATAAGCTTTTGAAGTCACAGTTTGGTGTGTGAAGGCACCGTCACACCCCAGGAATGTAACAAATCTGCCATCGCCGTTTGGAACACAGAAAGCAAACACTTGGTGCAATATTACTCTAACTTTTTATTCCAAAGTGCAAAAGAATCCACCCTGCAGTGCAGCAAATATTACTTGCCGCTATCCTCCATGAATACCATGAATGAGAGATTCATTCCTATAGCCCTTTCCATTTCCAAGTGATAGACGGCCTGTGGCACAAGAGCAGCCACTGTTCAAAGCGATGATACAGCCTGGAGTGAAGGAGATGGAGAAGCAGCGGCCCTGAACAATGATTTGACTCATTATTTGTGTTCCAAAGTCTTGCTATGGGAAATGTCCACTCTCCGCTTCTCATTCTGTGGCCTTTAATTCATTGTTTTGTCCACATTATTCATCCTCTTGCGCTCACGCCTTGTTCGCTTTCTCGCCCCGGCTGGTTTCTTTCTCCCAGGCGACCCCTTGGTCCTCTTGATCCCAAACAAAAGGTAGATGTCTCCAATTGGCTTGGAGGGGAAAGACTGGGAGAATGTAATGTATCTGTTTCTATCTCGCTAGTCAGAGGGAACAAATATTGACATGTAATTCTTTTTCTCTTCCCTCCGTGTCTCGGCTCAAGCCTTCACTTCCATTACAGATGAGAGGTAGAGTGGAAGAGAGGCTCAGGGTCACCAGGGAGACGGGCATGAATGATATATTTTCCGTCCTCCTTCTCACTCCTTCTCACTCCCCTACCCGCCGCGCACTTCCCCCCCGGCTTTCTATCTGTCGCCGTGTGGCTTTTTGCTCTCATCCCACTGGCGATGCCTCCGGTGAGAAAGCGGAGGCCTTTCCAACAAGGTAAATAACCATTAGCCAGTGAGTGAGTGGGAAAGAGAAACATGGCAGGGGAGAGTCAGAGAATGAAACACGGGCAGCAAGAAAAACAGAAGGGAAGAGATGAAACTGCGAGAAGGTCATTTGTTGCCATTTCAATATCCTCGCACCCCCCTCACGCCTCACCTTTTATTTTATCCAAGTGTCTATTTATCTTAGTCGGAGACAGCGAGGGCCTTTTGCTATTCACCACTCGTAATATAAGACCACAATGGCCGCCTCTCACAATGTCGTAGGATTTCTCATTAGAGAGACGGAGAGGGAAGAGGGCTGAGGAGACACAGAGACGCAGAGTGATGTGAAGAAGACAGAATAAGTGTCCTTACATATTTGAGCGCAGTGTCTCGTATAAGGAGCTTGTAGTGTTTGGCTGCGGCGTATCCGAGGCCCGGCTGGCGCTCGCTTCTCCCGTCGCATATTGGACACACATTATTGATCACAGATGCTGCTGGTTGCCTTGGATGCTTTAACTCAGTTTGCCCTCTGTCTTGCCGTCTGCCTTTCTTCCCCTTTCTTTGTGTCGGCGTCTCTCTCTCTCTTTCACCGTCTCCCCCTCCATCCCTCACCCTTTCCCAAGTGCCCCACTTCTCAACTCCCTCCATCTGCCACCCCTCTCTGCATCCCCTTCTGCTGCCATCCCGCCGCTTTCTCTCCTACAGTCTCTCTCTCTCTCTCTCTCTCTCTCTCTCTCTCTCTCTCCCTCCCTCCTTCCCCACCTCTGAGTGCCCTTAGGAGACACTTTTGCAGGAGATGCCGTCTTATACGCCCGGACACCGTGAAGGGGGAAACTGCGAATCAAGTTCCTAAGCTGTGCAAGTGTTTGCCCGGGTGTTCCAGCGCCCTTGCTCATTTGGGCTTTCATGAATAATTGATTAAATAATGGAAAATGTAATGAGAGAGATGTTTTAAAATTCTAATTCATATCAAACAACGAGCTGTGGCATTCAGCCGCTCTTCAATAAGCAGATCTTCTCCGCCGCACTGAGCTGATGTCACTGCAGATCTCACTGACGCAGAGCGGGGGGAGATCCATTTGAGAAAAAATTTGGGGAATCAAACACACAGGTGAGTGTGTTCTGTGTGCTTACGTGAAACACAAGGAGAAGTTAGACATGTTTAGGCCCCAAAACCAGCAGATTTCATCACTACACTCCCTGATCATCTTACATCCCCCTCTATCGTGATGCACGTGTTTATACTTTGTGCGTTGCGTGTGTGAGCCACTGCTTGCTTAAAATCTATTTGCATGCCGATTCATACAACGCATCAGCGGTTTGGAGTGGATGTGTGATTTGGCGTACGCATGCAGCCAGAGTGTGTGTACGTCTCTCTGTAGCGTGCATGTCACTGATGTCATGCTCCAGTGGTGGTGAGTGCATGACAGGAAGCATCAGACGCCCCGGCACTGGCATGGAACCACAGAAGAAGAAGCCACATCAGGAAACATGCACATGTACAGCCAAACCATATGGAAAATATATGCTATGTTCAGTCAGTCTCTCTGCCTGCTTCATTCCTCCTTCTCTCACCGCTTTCCCACTTTCTTTCCTGCTCCTTCTTCTTTTGCTTCTTCTCCTTCCGCTGTCTTTCCCTGTTTCTTTCCCTCTCCATCACTCACTCCATAATATTACCTCTCCCTCTCTCTCTCTCTCTCTCTCTCTCTCTCTCTCTCTCTCTTCTCCCTCTCTCTCTCTCTCTCTCTCTCTCTCTCTCTCTCTCTCTCTCTCCCTCTCTCTCTCTCTCTCTCTCTCTCTCTCTCTCTCTCTCTCTCTCTCTCTCTCTCTCTCTCCTCTCTCTCTCTCTCTCTCTCTCTCTCTCTCTCTCTCTCTCTCTCTCCCTCTCTCTCTCTCTCTCTCTCTCTCTCTCTCTCTCTCTCTCTCTCTCTCTCTCTCTGCCATGGCACAGTGCAGGGATCATTAGTAAATTAATGGAGGTAGCCACTTTCTGCATGGGGGGGGAACAGTATCCACCACATCCCTCATGAGTTTGCCCAACTGCCCTCCTCTTCCTCTCCTCTTCCTCTCCACTTCCCCCCTACTGGATCTTGTTTCGTCTCTCTTCTCCCTCTCTCACCCAGCAGTGACAGTGACATTGAGTGCTGTGTGTGCCCGAAGTAAGAGTGGTCCTCCTGTCTCATTCACACTGATATTGGACTGTGTATTGGATATGTATGTGTGAGTGTGTGTGCGTGTGTGCGTGTGTGTGTGTTTTGACATGAGAGTGGCCATCACTGCCAAATAACAGCAAAAGCATATTGCGGTGTGACACATCAGCAAGAACAAACACGGGGGATACTTATACGCTCACACACACACACACCGGGACGTGCTCGCACATGCGTGTGCCCACACACACACACACATTTTCAGTTCAACATTTTCATCTCAGAAAGTCTGTGACAGTTTATTTTGGGTGATACTGGTGTACGGTGAAGGGAAGAGAGATTGGTGATTCAGTGACACCGAGCCCAGGCCTTCTGGGAAAGAATACGGGAAATGTAATAAATAATCTTGCATATGCACACACACACACACACACACACACACACACACAAACACACACACACACACTAAATGAGAACAGTAATGCACACTTCCCCTGTCTTCCAAGAGGAGTCTCTGTGGAATCATGAATATGTTGTGAACTTCGCTTGGGGAGGGAACACACTTTGCACTCACTCCAAGCACACACACACACTCATAGGCTAATTGTCCAAACTGATACACACAGGGCACCCAGACACAAATTGTCTGCATTAAATTTTCATTGTATAGATTTGGCTTGTTAATATTGATGAGGTCTGCTGTGTGTGTGTGTAGCTGCCCATCTGTGTGACCGTCCGCTGCCGAGCTCCTGCACCCAGCACACACACAAACACACACACACACACACACACACACAGCGCGTATTTACTAACCTAGCACATGCACAGGTGTATAGCCATGTTCACATTTCGACACACACACACACACAAACACACACACACACACACACGCACACACACACACACACACACACACACACACACACACACACACACAGGCCCAGTGTGCTTGGCCTGACAAACTGTTGCTACCCCGCTCACATCCTCTTTATTTACCCGGCGATGTGCCCTGTGCCTCCTCTCCGTCCGTGCCTCCCTTCCCTGCTTGAGTAGCAGCCTCGCAAGCAGTCAGTCACCTCCTCCCATATAACTGCCTGCTGCCACAAATCACAGCAGCAGAAAGAGTGAAAGGACAGCAAGAGAGGGTGAGAAAGAGAGGAAGAGAGAAATGTCGAGGGGAGACATGAAGAGGGGGGGGAGTGTTCCCTTTATTCCTCCACAACAAAAGGCCAGTGGGCATCCATCTCAGGCGTATCTGTTGACACGGGGCCACAGACCGAGCGGGCAGTTGGCTGAATCAACACGGATAAAGAAAAAATGTCAAAAAGGAACCATTTGAATTTAGCACAACAATCACCGCGACGACAACTATGACAACAGTGAAAACCACGACAACAGCAAAAATGCAACAATCAACGACGACTCATCACTTTCACTGAGAGGGTTAAAGCACCAATGATCATTTACACCCTTTGACAATTACTGCAACCATATGATAGCAACAGCAACAATAGAAATACGCCACTATTACACTCACAGCAGCTACAGCAACACAACGACACAACAAGATACGACCACAATTTGCCACCACAAAGGGTTTTGATGTCATTTTGTTATATGTTTCTCCCTTTTCCATGTTATCTCTCTGTGTTTCTCCATCTCCCCCTCTCACCCCACATGTCCGTCTCATCCATTTTGCAGCTTTGTTGCCGTGAACACCTTATAAACCCCCGAAATCTGAAATTTGAGCGAGGAGGGCAAACTGCACCCTGTCATTTCTTTTCCACGCCGCCCACTCATCTCTCCTCTCCATCTCGGCTCCTTTGCCTTGTCTCCTCACAGTCATCAACCACGGCAATCAGCCAAGATCTTGGTGGAGCTCTGAGAGGGAGGGTACAACAGGGAGGCATGGGAGAAGAGGAGGACAGAGAGGAAGATTGTAAATAGATTGTAGAGTACATGTAGGTGCTTGACATTTAGAGGGTTGTTGTGGGTCAACGTCAGATTCCATTTTTCAGGGTCAATCGTGCCCCAAAATGTTGTTCAGGAAAAAACGACTTCTTATCACGGCTTTATTTTTTATTCTTTGCTATTTGCTGAATATTTTTATTGACGAAAAACACATTTGCCATTACGACGAGCATCCAGTTAGGGGACAATTTTTGAAATGACTTTATACATAGAGAAGGGAAGAAAGGAAAACAAGACAAAGACAGAGAGAAGAGTTTGGTGATTATAGTGAAACGACAACACAATGCTACCGTGGAAACTCAAACGACATCAACAACACAATGCCGACAATACAATGACTTCATAGGCACAGTTTTAACAGAGAGAAAAGGGGGGGGGGGGGGGCACAAACAATACAAAAATCCCTGCACCCTGTTCTGTTTTCTCTCCTTGTCATTTGTTTTCTTCTTAGTCTTATGATTGTAGTTGACTATTGTCCTTCTGATTTTCTACTTGCCCCTGCATTCACTAGTTTTGCTCTTTCTCGTTCGTGTTGTCTTCAGTCCCCCCGGTTCCCCTGAGTCACTTGTTCGCTCCAGTATTTGTGTTTCCTTTGCCAGTAGCCTTGTGCTCGTATTTTACTTCTCCCCCTCTTGGACCCAGGCCTTATATCCTGATCCTCCACTTCCCTGTGTTACATGACCTCTGCTTCAGTCTTCCTCGCTTATTTCTAGTTTTCCTATCTGCTACCTAGTGAGTGTTCTGTCATTAAAGTCGGCCTTTTGTTATCTCCGTGTCTCTCTGCATATTTGAGTCCTCCCCTCCTTACACTAGATGTGGCCAGGGAGCTCTTCCTCTCTTGCCAGTATCATCAGATGAGGAGTTTGCAGAGGCGAAATGGCGAGGAAGGACTGTGTGGGAAGCAGAGAGAGAGAAGGGCAGCACGGTGGGGAAGTGACGAGAGCTGATCTGTATTGATCATCACAGACAGCTTCATTATCAGCACTTACTGGACACGCCGTGCATTGACAACCACTTCCTTGGGTGTGTAGATGCATGTGTGTGTGCCTCAGTGTGTGGGTCCACGCAGGGGAGATTTCCTGTTGCTGCAGTTCCACAGCAGATACAGTACTGAAACGCAGCGCCCTCTGATTACTTCAATCCCATTACGCTGAAGCAAGAAAATGAGCCAGTGTGTGTTCTATGATAATGTGTGTGTGATCACAGTGCTTCAAACACAAACAAACCCAGAGGAGTGGAATTCTTTGGACATTCATGAATAATTGAACATGACTGCAGAGACGCCTGAGAGCCAGGAGAAAGTATTGAACAATCTAAGTGGAACCATAAGAGAATCAAACGCAAACGAAAAACAAGAAAATACAATCGGCTCCCTCTGATCAACCAGTCTGGGAACTCTTCGAGTCGAAAGTCATTTTCAGGATTTCTGCTTTCATTGAATTTGTATTTCCATTGCCGCTACACAAATGTTGACAGGACACAAATGTTTCTTGTGAAAACCTCGTAAATTCTGCCCAACATGGGGAAACGACAAGCAAGTCAACAAGAAAACTGCAGAATGCCGCTTCAACACAGTGAGCGTGGAGGCCTGAGACGCGTCTTCTTCTTCATTTCACCGCAGTCTTCTGGTGCCTTATCTCAGATCCTGACACTCAATTAAACATTGCTCACAAAATAATGACATTAACATGAACTTATACACCTAAAAATGGTGTTATTTATTCTGATATTTAGCTGATTTCTGACATATATAAAAAGTTTTGTTTTGGTTATGAGGGTTTGGTCTGAAAGTGCATTTAGTTTCTGTAAAGCTTTGTGAGGGGAGGGGTCACGCTGCATTACTGCACCCTGTTTGTTTCCTGCATCAGTTGCCTGTTATAAAAGCGAAGAACATCGGACTACTACACATCAAACCGCTTCATCAATAAGTGTGTGTGTGTGAGCTGTGAATGCACTGAATGGTCAATAGAAGACAACCAGCAGATAATATGGTGGAGCAGAGAACAAGGGAGAGGCACAGGGTCTCTCACTTCACCCCCCCCCCCACACACACACACACTATGCAGCCCCTCTCCCCACCTCATATCTTCCTTTCATTACCTGGAGAGGAAGAGATGGCGGGAGGGAGAGATGAGGGGAGAGGGGGGATTTGAAGGTAGTTAGTGGCTGCAGGAGTAAAAGGGGAGGGGGGAGAGAGAGACGTGAGAAAAGAAGGGAAGAAAGAATGCACAGGGGTTGACGAGACGTTGCCGTGACGACGAGGAGCGGGGGGGGGGGGGGGGGGGGGGGGGGACCCTCGTTAGCCCAGCAGGTGCTAATAGAGATAAAGAAGGGGGGGGTCGAGACGAGACCAGAAACCCCATTTACACCTCTTTACTTTCTCCCAGCATCCCTCTCTCTCTCTCTCTCTCTCTCTCTCTCTCTCTCCCTCCCTCTCTCTCTCTCTCTCTGCTACCCCCCCTTCTGCCACTCTTCCCATTTTACTTCCCAACTCCCCCCCGGCCCCCCCTCCCCCATACACACTAATGCCACCCGCACTTTCTCTCCCCTTATTTTCCTTTGTTATTATTTTCTCTCCTCGTCCACTTTCACCATCTCTCCCCATCTCAGCTGCACCGGTTGCACTCATTTCAAGAACTACCGGCCCCATTTTCCTATCTCTCTCTCATTCACTGACCCTGCATTTTTCCCTTTTTTCCTCTCCCATCCATTTCTGCCTCACTCTTTAAACCCCATCCTCCTTCCACCCCTCTATCCTGTCCTCCATCCATCCTTGCAGTACTTCAAGATGGATGGAAATAGAGTCCTCCAGCCGCTCTCTTGATGAAAAAGAGATGGAGAGACACGGAAATACAAGCTGAGGGGATGAAGAGAGCGGTGGAGAGACAGAAAGGTAGAGATAGAGGTAGGACCTTCCAATCAATACTTCAGGTTGTATTTCTCTGCGTTACCTTGTTTCTCCTCACTCCTCAACTGTTCTTTGTCTGCATGTCTTGCCACACACACACACACACACACACACACTCATGGTCACGGCCGTGAACCCCGCTCCCGCCGCCATTTCAGGTTGTTATCTCTTGTTCTGGGCTTTGTCTCCTTCAGCTGCTCTGGCCATTTTGCCGTCTCTGATAAAGCCTCTTCTCTTCGTACGGCTCCATTCAGTAAAGGACAGATCTTACGCAGTCGTGTTCATGCATTTTTCAAGTTCATACAACCTGATGCTAATTAAGGACAAGTGCTCAAGGCCTGGCCACTTATCAGAACAAAGAAAACACAGGCACACAACATGGCCAGCCACTTAACATCAGTGCAGACGGACATGTACTACTGCAGGGAGCTTTGTTGTGGAATAAGTATGTGGTACAATGCACCGCCTGTGGTACTGCAATAATAACAATCATATGAAAATACGATAAATTAAACAAAATGCAACTCTGAGCAAGCTAACATCTGATAAACAACCAGCAGCTCCAAGAAGAATCCCACAGAGAAAGCTATTCGGAGATTTCAATTCGGAGATTTCAATCAAAATCTAAATGAAATCTATGGAAATTCTCTCACTCTGGTGATTCGCATACCAAATATCTGTCATGAAGAATTGTTCTATACTACAGAAAACTAGGAATAAAGGGAGAATGATTGTAGCACCAGCGGGTTCACACCAGTGAACCAGGAGTGCTACACACACCACAGATTCAGAGCCAGGACCTAAGAAGATGGTAAAGTAGGACACCTGAATTATTCCAGTTAAGTAGATTGACTTTTATTAATAATGCCGTTATATTTTTATAATACGGCCTTTTAATTATAGCTAATGCAGACTCATACTTGTGGAACACGCAGGGGACCGCTTCATTAATCAATTTTTTATTCCTTTCTCCGTCGTTCTCCAGCAGAAGAACGACCTCTGATATAAGGACGAGCACGGCCTGGCTGAACGAGCGCTCAGCCTTAAACCAGAGCTACGTGTTAACACACCAGTCAAGTCTCACACTCCACCCACCAAACTCCCGTTTCAGTGTCTTTGCTGGCATCTCCCTACCGTGAAATGGAGTTGAGGGATTTACGCACTCATCGAAAACCAGACCAAGTGTATGTTGCAAGCTTACTTCAGTGATTTAAGGCCAACACACTATAGAGAGCTTCTTGGTTTGGCTTGCTGTCAGCGGAGGAGGTGACAATCGCGATGGCAAGCAGAGGAGGAAAACGGAGATATTTCCATTGTTTGCATTGTTTGTGGAGACCTTGCAGACGTTCTGCGCCAGAGCTGACAGACGGGTGACGAGTCTGTGATTCAGTGAAGGGCGGAAAAGTTTGAACACAGCTTAAACTGATTATTCCATGTTTTACAGCCATAGTTCTGCAGCAAATATGTTGACAGCTGCACGTTTAGAGCCAGTTCAAATATTCTGCAAGCGGATTCACTGCCAGCACGAGTTTAGAATCCCTGAGAGACTTTCAAATGAAAAAGAATGGCCTTGTCCACAGTCACCATGTCAAACACAGGTCTAATTAATGACATTTTGTGAATGCTGATAGTTCCACCTGTGCTTTTCGAAGGCTATTACAAGTAAAGAAAAGCAGAGGGAAAGCGGAACATTGACCATCATGAAATAACAAAGCAGCACATTTACACGTTGGAAATGTCCTGTGATTAGCAAAGATAAAAATGTGTTCAAAACAAACGGCACCCATTCAGGCGAGTTGTTTTTGTATTCACGTGTCAGTGGTGCCATTTTGAAGTTGCAGATGTGTGAAAAATGTGTAATGGTAATGGTTTTCACACTTACTTGATGTGGAGACTTCATTTGTACAACTATGATGGGAACGGACTTTGCGGCTTTGTGGCGAATCGGGAGGTCTAGTGTTTCATTTGGGGGTGTTGGGGGTGAGGGATGTTGACAGATTCACAACATGATGTCACCATAAACCTTGGATCTACTAATTCTCACTATAAATGAAATTACACCACAAGAAACAAGTAATCACTCTCAATCCAACGTTCCCAAATAACAAGATATTTCTTTTAACGTCTGATATCCACTGTAAGATGAAATTGAAGCAGCAATGAAGAACCTGGCCTGTAGTTTTTCTGTGCGTCAGCTCTGGGGGACAGAATCCTGTTCCGAGTGTCCGCCATTACACCTCATAGAGAGAATGTTATAACTCTATGTCAAAGTTGAAATGCCCCGCTTGGCAGACAGCTGATGTTTAGGTTCTGGGAAGCTGCTGTGTGATTGTCTGATCCTAAACGCGGCGTAGCCTGCTCGACAAGGTTGCTTACTAGGTTGCTGTGGTGAAATGTCATGTTCAAAACCTTGTGTGGCTGTTTTATGGAGGTTTGTTTGTGTGTTGTCATCACGTATGGAAATAAAGTGGTTTCTTTATTGGTTCTTCTCAAATGAACCATGGTAGACAGAAGATTGAAACTTGAAGATTACGTCGTTGCATTATTGTTCCATTTGTCCTGGAAATTACACTGATGTGGGACAGTACTGTCTCAGAAGGGGCGGGGCACATGAAAAGGTCAACAGAATGGCACTTTATACACAGAATATTACTGTGTATACACACAAGATAGAGGATACACTAGTAAATGGATTGATGCACAAACTCCACAAGGACACACATGCACATACACACACTCATGTAGCCCAGACTGCATAAATAAACTGTTGCTGCGGAGGACTAGCTGAAGGACTATCTCTCTCTTTCATCTGTCTTTCAGGTTTCCACTCCCCCTTTTCACAAAAATAAACCAGGTGTGCATCTGGCATTCCCACCTCCCTCTCCCTGTCACCGCAGGGATGAAGGAGCCAGATAAAAGGGAAGGAGGAAAAGGGGGGGAGGGAAAAGGAAATTCCCAGAAGAGGAGAGAGAGCAGTACAGACATTCCACGGGTGTGAATTGTTGCAACCCCCCCCCCCTTTATCCGCCCTATTAGAATCTGGTCCAAAACGCCTGAGGGGAGATATGACCCTGAATCTCACACAACGCAGACATACACACACACACTATCCAAAGTTTTTTGAAACAGCTGGATAAAGACATCATCTGTCATGGTTGTCAGCTCACGCCCCTCGTTCTGCAACAACAATAAAAAAAACTCACATTCGCGCAGAGCACACACACACACACACACACACACACACACACACACACACACACACACACACACACACACACACACACACACACGTTCGCTCAGTTGTGGCCACGGCGGTTCAAACCCGCCCTCCCACCTCCAGTAAATCACACGGACAAACATGCATTCGTCCTTCGATCTCATCTGGCTGTAATGGTAGGATAGAGACGTCATCTGTCACGTTCAACTGTCAACTGTCCAAACACCGCCGCCCACCTGTCCACGTGCAATACCTGCCCGTGTACACACATCCACGCTCACACAGACACACAAACAAGACTAAACAGATACATATGCAACCGCAGCCCTCCCGGCCCTCACGCACACACACACACATACACACCATAACATTTCGGTCTGTAAACACTCCAATTACCTGAGAGCAGTATGGCATCTTGGGGAAATTGCTTCTTCGTTATCATAGCAGTTATTATGTTAACCCACGTGTGAGAGTCAGGGCCGCATGCACACAGGTAATGAGGGGTCACACTATAGGCTGACAGCACTTCCATAGGTGGATCAGGAGGTCATCACAGCAAAATACATGCATTTGTTATGAGAGGGACACACATGTGCTTATGATGATAGTCATTTTAGATGTACAAATACACAGGTGTGTGTGTGTTTGTACTCAGAACAACGGTACAGGTAAGTACAGAGCATTCCATTTCATACAGCCTGATACACAACAAAACAGGCTGGGGCCATTTTGAACGCAACCGGATACACACACGCCCGCCGTTTCACGCCAGCCCGTCTTTAGTGTAACGTATCGTCCAATATTCTGTAACTATGTTAAAGAGCAGCTAGAGAAAGAGAGAGAGAGAGAGAGAGAGAGAGAGAGAGAGAGAGAGAAAGAGAGAGAGAGAGAGAGGTGAGATTTCTTCTAAGTGGCTAAGTGCTTCCTAATACACTTCATCCTTTGCATGGAAAAGGGAAACACACATCTTCGGTAAGTAAAGGAAAACAGATTCCAAAGGTAAATAACTCTCCTCAGGTGGGATTATTGGCCCGACTCTACTCTCTGATGCTTTACTGTATTCTACTCCACTTTATGACTCCACATTCTACTGTACACCACTTTATTGCATTATTTTCTACCGGGCATCTACTCAATAAATCTTCCCCACCTGTGTCTGGTCAGTGCAGGTTCATCCTTCCCCAAAGTCAGGGCTTATAAAGCAGATGCTGTGTTGGACTCATCCTTGGACTGTGATTGGGCGAAGACACACTCTCTCTGTTATGACTAGACAATGGCTTTTCACTTGTGCTGGCACAGCTCTAAAATGAAGTGAAATTGAGTGGAGAGAGAGAGAAAGAGAGAGAGCGCCGTGGCTCAGCAAGATCTGCTTCTGAGCACCGTTTAGCCCTCTCTGGCGGTGTTGGCTCCGTCATCTGGGCGAAGGATTTAGCAGGCCAGACACACATTCACTAACATCCCTGATTACAGTCCAACCCTAATATGGGCTCAATAAAACGCCCCACTGCCAGCACAGTTCATAACCCTCTGCATTGCCACCAGGAGGACCAAGGAACCCAGGGATGACATATTTTCATACTCTCCTGACCTTGACGATTGAAAGTTATTTGTTTTAGGATAATTCTCAGACGATTGAAAGTTATTTGTTTTAGGATAATTCTCAAGTGTATCAACCCCGCCGCACAGTGTTTCATGAGGCTGGTGGTATAAACACAAGCTGTGTTTAGATTCGAATGGGCCTGAGCATTCCTGAATGATGGGAAAAGGCAAATAGCATGGTCAAAGCTGTTGGCAAGCTCGGGCAGTGGAATGGAATATTGAATCTGCCCAAATATGGAAACGGCCATAAAACAATCTCATCAACAGCAGGACTCTTTCAGGGCGAGCGTTTTTGTTAGGGTCCAAGAGAGTGGATTGAAAAGGCACACATGGATGCACACACACACACACACACACACACACACACACACACACACACACACACACAGTTGCTGGACAGTATCTCCATTTAAACAGGGGAGTAGATGGAGAAAGCACATAATGGCAAAACAAAAAGCACCAGAGAGACAATTAACTCTTGCACACAAAGTGGCAGTGGAGTGTGAGTTGATGTGTGTGTACATGCATGTTTATGTCTGTATTTGGGAGTGAGCGTGCGCCAAATTGTGTGTGTGCGTGTCTGGCTGTGCATTCATTCCGGCCGGGCGTATGCATGCATGCCAATCTACTTGTTTACCCACCAATCAAACACATGCCACTTGTGTGTGCACTGTAGCCATCACTCTTGCCCAGCACGCAATCACACACACTGGTTGGCATCTGGGTTGGCATTTGCATTGGCAGCATGGCACCTGCGTCTGGTGTCCACACAAAGAGGCAGGGAGCTGTAATCCAGACCCAGCCCTTGGTGAGTTTGAAAGGGAGTGTGTTTCTGCATGTGTGTGTGTGTGTGTGTGTGTGTTTGTGTGTGTTTCACGAGAGAGAGAGTCATCGTCCTTAGTGAGCTGCGTAACAGCAACGCCTGCCAAACAACTAGAACCCAGGCTCTGGAGAGGTGCACCCAGCTGAGCCTGTGTGTGTGTGTGTGTGTGTGTGTGTGTGTGTGTGTGTGTGTCCATTAAAGACTGTCAGTATTTTTAATGTGCATGGGTGTGTAGCAATGTGACAAAAATGCATGATCCTGACATCATCCCAGGTGTGTATGACATGTTTCCACTCAGGCTGCATGATAGCACGCACAGATAGACACAGAATCACTGAAACACAGGTGTCGCTGTGCTGATATGCGTTTGTGTCTTTACACACACAGACAGTGTTACGCATCTCTCCCACTTTAAACCACTCTTACACAATGTGATCAGTGTAGGGGTGTGTGTGTGTGCGTGTGTTAGAGTGTGTGTGTGTGTGTGTGTGTGTGTGTGTGTGTGAGTGTGTGTGTGTTAGACTCAGGTGTGGATTAGCAGGCTGGGAGTCGGGGAGCAAGCTCAGCACACAGACGCTCCTGTGGGGGCTGGGTAAGGTGAAGGGGGTTAATTAACAGCAGACACACACACACACACACACACACACACACACACACGCAGGCACACATACACACACACGCAGGCACACACTCACACACTTTTCCTTCTCAGCAGGAGGAGGCCCGTGTGTGTTCTCAGTGGAGAATAGGTGTACGTTCATAGGAAAGACTGTGTGAATCTGCGCGGTACAGATATAGAAACTAAATTGGACAGAAGGGCAGCAGGACAAAGAGGAAGAGGGATGAGCAGAAAGGCACAAAGCAAACGTCAATAAAACAGAGTAAGGCCAGGACGCAAACAGATGGGAACAGATGGAAACAAACACATGCAAACTTCAGGGTTTTATGGGTAAGAAACAGCCGACAGATCTGAGAAAGAAGAGCTGAAACCAAACTGCTAGCTTCAGGATCTCGGCCATCTTTCTACCCTTTCCCTATATTCAATCTTTAATTGAGAACAGAGCGATTTCATTCGGCTGGATGACGCCGGGCTGCCTGTCTAAGTCTATGCTGGTCAATAAAGAATAACCCATGGGATCGACGCTCAGCATTGACAGACAGGAGAGGGAGAAGGAGACGGGCAGGGAGAGAGAGAGAGGGAGAGAGAGAGAGGGAGGGTTTACAAACAGAACGACTGGCATGCAGCCAAAATATGGGCAGTGGACAAAATATATTGAGGTCATGGCAACAAAATGGAGGTGACCCAGGTACGCCATCTCATATAGGAGAGTCCAGATAGAGGGAGAGAGAGGAGCGAGAGGCACAGACAGCAGACAGTCAGCGGGGAAATTACTGAATGATGCAGAGCAAGAGAGGCCGCTCAGCACTGAGGCACCGGCCAAATGTCAACAGAACACACACGTCGGGCAGGGATGGGAAGTTTGGAGAAGCCAAATGAGGAAACGGGCGGAAGGGAGGAGGAGGAGGAGGAGGAGGAGGAGGAGGCGTGGCATCTGTGTGTGTTACGAGGGTCTGAGTGTGTGTGTGTATGTAAATGTTCCTGTGTGTTCATATCAAAGGAGATGAAGTAGGCAGCTCACACGCACACACACACCTCTATGGAATGTGGATTGGAACGTTGATTGAAGTAATAACACACTCTCTGCATATAAATGTGGAGTTAATTTGATAAACAATAAAATCCACCCTTTAACAGTTCAGTCGTTAAAGGATTTACTGCTGCCCTCTAGAAATAAAGAACCAATCTGACTCACTGACTTCATTTGGCATTAAGTGACTGAGTAATTATCTACTTAGCATGATCTGAGGCTGCCAACACACTGCACCTCCTGTCGTACCTCCTCACAATGACATCACTTTGTTTACACACACTCAATACTGCCTGATTACCGTCCTAACTTTGATTAAGGTAACTGTGTGTGTGTCCATGGTTTACAGGGTAAAGCAATACACTGCATAACTGGAGCACAAAGAGAAGCCATGTGTGAAGTAGCTGCATGCACAGGTGGCTTCATCCCACTGTGACGTGAACACGGCTCAGTACAGGGACTTACAATTACATCATCAAACACATACACACACACACACACACACACACACAATCACCGCTAAATTGCTTTACAAGGGAAAGCACAAAGGGTGATTAATGGACCGTTTTACACTTTTGTACGTTTGCATCATGTAGCAGGTCTGTTCCCTCACACACGCAGACGTGATGTGGGAACGGACAGCTATGTGACTTCATGTACGCCGCCCAGCCAAGCTTTAATTATCAGGGATATCTCGTATTCTCTACAGGGAAAATGAACTTGTCAGTGGCTCTTTGTGGCGCAGGGAGGCAGACCTGTCTGTGGCTCGGCCCAGGTGTCAGGATCGCTTCATTAAAGTTGACGTTAAAGTGAAATCAAAGAGCGAGTCGGATTAAAAAAGTGTGTGTGCACGTGTTCTGTCTGCAGCCGCGTCACGTTCCTGACCAGTAAATACGAAACGGCGCGGTGACGGCCTGTCCACGCTTGGTTACCCCTGTGATCATGTGATCATGTGATCATGTGATCATGTGATCATGTGTGAAGGGATCGTCGGTAACGTTTGAAATTTTAAGAACGGTGAACAGACATTTTAGTGAATAAAATGTATGGATTGTAAGCTGATTGATGTGGGGTGTGTGTGTCTGTGGGGGGGGCATGGCTTTAACACAGAGGTCGTGTACTGTGGGATCAATTTGTGTCTGTCTGAGTGTAAGGGGGAGAGAGAGAGAGAGAGAGTTGAGTGAGGTGGATATGGGTCGCCCATATGGGACATGTGTCATCATTAAATATTCATGCTATGGATTTGTCTCGTTAACTACTGAACTTAACTCACTCACACACACACACACACACACACACACACACACACACACACACACACACACACACACACACACTTGAAATCATCCTTCCTAAGGAAAAGCTAAGTGGCAGCTTTTTATTTAAATTATTGGATGTGTGTCTAATGTGAAGCATCAGTCAAGACATACACACAGAGACACATTTACACACACACACACACACACACACACACAAACACACATCACCATACACACCCACGCTCACCATGACAAAGACACGCTGTAATGGCAGCTCCAGGCGCCGCAAATGACAACGTCAAGAGCGCCCAATTACCACAGTGACTGATCTGACTCCCATTTTGCCTGCCACCGTCACACACTCTGTCACACACACACTCGCCAAATTCAAACACACACATATGCACACACACACTTACATCTACACATTGATGCAGACGGCATACTAACAATGGTATGCAGAGAGAGAACCATATATAGCATCACTGTTTGTCTTCTTCCTCTGCATGACACACACACACACACACACACACACACACACACACACACACACACAAACACACACACACAGACACACACACACACAGGGAACCCTTCCCTCTCTACTCGCCCACCACAGCAGCCTTGGCATGCCTGACAGGAGGCAGGAGGCCACATTTAGAAAACAGAAGGGGGCTGTTTCTCTGCGTCGATGGAGAGCTCACACCAGGAGACGCCTGGAGCTTCGGCGCAAAAAGCCAGGATGAAAGAATATTGGAGAAGATCTCTCCCACACTCTGCACTCTACGTTTGCCAAAATTCCACTTCACTTCTCGTCTTCTCTCCCATATCATTGTGCAGTGCTGTGGGGTTTTCCACTGTAATGCGCCTGGTTAAGTACTGAGGGTGCTCGTATGCAGATAGAGCTTTTTTGGCCTGGATCTCCTGAGCTGACTGGATTGTTGTTGTTGTTGTGTTGTGTTGTGTGTTGTTAAACTCACTGTGTGGCGTTTCTTCACTTGGTTTGGTCGATGGGCAATGACATGTGTTCTTCCTTAAGAGTTTCCTCCGCACGAACTTGGAGTTTCTGCGAGGGATCTTCTTTAGTTTGTGCCGTTCAACCATGTGACTCATAGTATCATCACTCATCACTGTGTTCCAATCTGTATCAGGCTTAAAACAAACATGTGGCAGAATGAACCGTCTTTAAGTTCAATCACATGCTGATCTAGTTGCAATATTATAAACAGTATATAATATAAGATCACGTCCATAATAATGCCTCACAGAATCCAAACATGCTGCATTTAAAGTTGATACATATGTTTAATTGAAAGTAAGAACAGGATCGGGTGGAATTGGAACATTTTTGCTGCAATTATTCCAAACATCTAACTTGATATCTTGTGGTTTTTCATAATCAAACCAAAGGCTTATCCGGTTTATTCTAAGTGGGATTTGATGCGCGTACGTGAGCCAACTTCAAGAGTCAGACACTTGGATATGTTGAATATTAATGAGATGTTGGTGGGTGTGTGTGTGTGCAGAGTAAATGAGGATTCCTGTGGAACTGGGTTTAGGTGAAAAATGTGAACATATGGAGGGGATAAAAATATGCCAGAGACCAGAGAATAATGTGGACTTAATAATGGCCAGGGGTGTCATTTGAGAAACACACACACACACACACACACACACACACACACACACACACACACACACACACACACACACAAACATTTTGGCTGGCCTCATTTCAGCTGCTTGCCACTTTCTCTCTTCACTCTTCTTCTCTCTCTCTCTCTCTCTCTCTCTCTCTCTCTCTCTCTCTCTCTCTATCTCCCTCTCCCTCTCACACACACACACACCACACACATCTCTCTGTCTCTGGCCAGTCAGTCGAAGGGGTCAGAGTTCAACTCGGTAATGGAGTCTCTCCCACCTGGCGGTGTCAGGTAATACACAGAGGGGGTGGTGTGTGATTGCGTGTGTGTGTGTGTGCATTGTGTCTGCGAGGGTCGGCTGAAATGGGGCCAAAGCTGGAATGACCCAAATTGTGGCGGCAACCTTGAAGAGCTCAGGTGGTGCGCGGTGAAAAATAAAAAACCTGGAGCAGGGAGGGGGAGAGAGAGAGAGAGACGGGGCGAGAGAGGGAAGGAGGGCGACGGGAGGAAGTGGGGAGAGGAGGGACGCACAGGAGGAGGCGCAGCGGTAATACGTGTCCGTAAACTGATTTCAGTTGTTTTGAGAACAAGGTGCGGTCCGTTCACCTCAGCAGGGCACCGCTGCTGATTGGAGGTCTGTATGTGTGTGTGTGTGAGCAACAGAGAGAGCGAGCGAGGGAGAAACGCACAGAGGAGAGAGAGAGGTGTGTGTGTGTGAATGTATTTCTATACGAGTGCAAACACATATGTGCTCCTCATGCAGATGCAATCAGCTTTTTTGTCGCTGTGTTTTTCATCTATTGTGTGTGTGTGTGTGTGTGTGTGTGGAGTAAGCTGGTGATAGGCTGAGCAGTTGGCGGTTAGCGTCTCTGATTAATAATCAGTCAGCATTGTGGCTGAGTGCAGATTGTTCAGAGGGTCTGATGGAGCGCTGGCCTCCCCCTAACACATTTGCAATCATTTGACTGAGTCCAAACGTATATACAGTACATATATATAATATATATAATGTATAGATGACACATATAGGTTACATCGAGCTTCATGTTGTCCTGCTGCCATGTTTCATTTGGACTATGATGAAGTGTTTTTCAGTGGTATTTGCGTTAAACAGACGCTTTGGTTTCAGAAACACAGGGCTGTATTGATTAACAGCTCCCATTGTTGGAGGTATGATTTGTCATTTTGACTTGTTCACAATGATGGATGTACATGTGTGAGAATATCTATATATGTGTGTGTGTGTGTGTGTGTGTGTGTGTGTGTGTGTGTGTGTGTGTGTGAGCAGAAGTCTATAACGGCAACCTTGGGAGGAACGAAAGGTTCTGGCGACTTCTGAGCAGGTGCAGCACTTTTGTATCACGTGTTCTAATATGTGATATTGTTATTATTGCTATTCTGTTGTAGCAACCTGCAATGCTAATTCTGTGTAATAGTCACAATCTACCACCACTGACTGGCCTCCTGTGTGTGTGGGTGTGTGTGTGTGTGTGAATATGATAAGTCTAAAATGAAACTGACACGGTTATGCAGATATAAAACGTTTTCATCTCCGACTCTCTCTCTCCCTTAACTCCACCTTCACTTCCTGTCACATCTGACTTCATTCCCCCCTTTAGAGAAACTTATTCCTTCCCACTTTCTGCTCCCTGAAATCTCCCCCTCCTTTGTCTCCCTGCTGCCCCCTCTGTCCCCCCCTGCCTGTCTGTGGTTCAGCCAGGGGAGGTCTGTCTGTTAAACCCTGATCAGCTGCTAATAAATACACTTCATTAAACCACAGAATCTCATTCATCAATCGCCTGCTTACCTCCTCTATAGGAGCTCGGCTCAGACACATACCAATCATTTACCGCTTGCTCTGTGTGCTTTCCTCCTAATAGGGTTGTCAGGACATAAATTGATGATTTATTTACAATCTTTACCATGTGTTTTGCTGGTAAATGCTCGACTTTGAAGGGGAGGTTTACTTTCTGAAGCAAGGGCGCCGGGCAGCGAGCCGAGGTGTGACTTGCCAAATGTTCTCAGTCACTCTGAGGCACATTACAAACGATGAAGAAACGGATTATGATCGTTGTTATTCTGACAAATGGCCAATCGATGTGTGAATATCCGTGACGTACGCATGCATCACGGCCCGGGATGGAGGAGAGGAGAGACGCCTGCACGATGAGTGAAGGCTGCTTAGAGGATTTCTTTAACCCTCTTGGCTCAGATGTTCATCATAGATCTAATTCACAGCACAGACTGGCCGTTTGCCACGTCTTTGGCAGAGAATAGCTTTATTTAGAGGCCATATTCTGATGATCTAAGCACAAACAATCCAACAACAGAATGGATTGGGGGGTTTGGAGAAGACCTGGACTCCCTCAGCAGGGTTGTGTTTTCATGTTTACATAAACTACACTTCACATCAACGCTTAGTTCCCAAGGCAGCACGCAGGTTAGTAGATTGATTTCAAATGCAGTTGTGAATCATATAATGCCACATACATTAATGCAACACACTACCTTAGCTCATATCATCTTTTAATGCCGTCTATGTTTGTCTCCTGGCCAACAACCTAGCTCATAACCGTGAAGCTTTACAGTCCGGATGCGTCTGATCTCCATTGTGTCTCTATATCGGGCAGAGCTCCATGATGCAAATATGACCTGCTGACCCCGAGTAGGAGATGAGGAAGTGCGTCATCTTTGTTCTTTTGTTCCTCTTAGCGTAACACAAATGAGCACTAGATGATTGCTGGCTGTGGGAGCTTTTTCTTAATGTGTACACTGAGTTGAGTTGATTTAGATTCATGTCTTGCTCCTGTGTGATTCATCTTATAATGTATGTGAACGCTACGTGGCACTCAGTCGTATATTACCGTCTCAGTACAGACAGTAATATCTAATCATCATCATCATCATCACCATCACACTCCTCCTTATCATTATAATCAAAACAAGAAAGGAATGTAATCTCAGACTAAATCCATCCATCTATTTCACATATCTGCTCATCACACACACACACACACACACACAAGGTCAAAGGGGATTCACCGGCTCAGAGGCAGGGCTCAACCTGAGAAGAGGACAATATATTATATATAGAAACACCCAGATGGGGTCCAAGGCCCTGAATCATTCATTTGTTCTCTTGCTCCCCCCAGACAATCAGTTGATTACACTGACATTGCTCTATCTGAGCAGAATGAGAAGCCAAGTGTTTTTATCTGCATCTAAGAAAACTGATTTGAAAAGTTCTGTCCTGTCCTGAACCTGATGTTTTGTTTTTTATTTGCTTGTAATGTGTGTGTGAAGAACTGCCACCGTTCACAAGTGAGGCTCAGGCCTGTTCTGATTGGATGAAATCTGGTTGAATGGCGTCATTGATTGGGACAGAAGATGGATGGAGGGCAGGCAGCGATTAAACGTGTGACCCCCTCCTCCTCCTCCTCCTCCTCCTCCTCCTCCTCCCTCCTCTCCTCCTCTCCCCCTCCCTCCCCCGGCCCGTGTCGGAGGCAGAGCCGGGGAGTAAATCACAGACCGGGCTGAAGGCAGCATAGATCACCGCTAACAACGCTGCATCAACAAGTAGACAATCACAGAATAAATGCCACAGGAGACAGAGAGCAACTTTAATAAACATGTTTTTCATTTGAGATTTCTCACCACAAAAATGTCAAGTTTGAAAGGTCACCTGAAGTTATACTGAGCCGTTAAACCTTTTTTAATAAAACAGAGAATATATCTGCCAGGGGAATGACAATATTTGCTGTTCTCTCAAGAGTTTGACACGAATCAAATGACAATATTATCAAAAAAATGTAAGCGTCTCCTGAATTTGACGTTAGGAAACAACATTTTCAGCGCTTTAGACGAAAACTAAACAAGTCTAATTTACAACACAACAGAGCTGAGATGATGTAATCCTGCTTTATTGGCTGCATAAATAGAGAGGGTGACAGAAAGAGTGAATAGAGCGCCATGTGACCGAGGTCAGGAGTCGGATTCAAAGCCGCAGCGTCATAAAAACATGTGGAGCCTGAAACACGCCATCATTGTGAGAGAAGTTCAGCCAGTTCTTCTCTTTTCTTCTTCTGCCCTTTTATTCCACTGCATCACAATGGAGATTTGCATCCTTGCCACTTTCTGGTGAATGTTTTCCTTTAATGTCTGCCTCAAACATTTCAGTCCATCAACACGACGACGCACGAGTCGGGAAAACATCCCGGCTGCTGGCACCGACAGACAAACGCAGTCAGAATCAATACTGTTTACGCTCCACATGTTTGGTCTATCTATAGTCAAGGAAATATAATCAAATGGAGACGGCTCTTCAAAGCTAAATGATTAAATTACATCCATTTTAGTTTGTTCTCAGCGCCATGGGAACCAGACTGAGAGAGCCTCTTTCTGATACGAGCCAAAGCTACTCATAAGAGACAATGGCATCAAATGCTGCCACTCATCCATGATGCTATTAAAAAAAAAAGCCTTAGAGAATGGAAAAGGAATATTTAGCCGAGAGAGGCTTCTTTTTGTTTTACTAGGGCAGGTTTCCATTCCATTCTCTCGGAAAGCAATACAAACAAACTGTGGATGTTAGTGGGCGGGGGAGCCCCATCAATTTATCTTGTTTATGGAAGCGACAGGAGAGCGCTCAGCTATTGTGTCTGCCTCTCTGCCACAATTGGTACAATACTCAGGACAAGGATTTAACCAGCTCCATCTGCTTCCTCCTGCACTCCACTTTCTCTCCCTGTCCAACTTCTCATCCCCATCATTTCTCAAATGCTGCATGCGTACGTGTGTGCGTGTACTCTTCATCTAGTTTGTCCTCCATTCTCTTGTCCATCGTCTATTCCACACTTAGTATCTGATAGTACACCACACTCCCCTTTCTCTCTCTCCCCTCCCTCCCTCCCTCCCTCCTTCCTCTGTTGCTCCATCATTGACTTCATTGACCCTCTGACAGCCTTGCCTTGACATTCAGAGGAGCTTGCGTACATTTCCTGTTTGTGCCTGTCAACATGGCGCACCGTATTTGATCCATGCTTAGACTGTCAATAGGCAACACGGGGAGAGATCTATACTTCAAGCTGTCAGGAGGCAAAAGGTCTTATTTTGGTGTAGCTGCTGAGCTGCTTTCACACAAGCTAAAGGTCTGTGTGGTTTTACTCTTGCTTATATTATTATTGACACTTTGCTAGCTCCTATGGCAACACGGGGGTTAATTTATTAGAGGAGAGAATATGAGATAGGACGATCAGTTCAAGTGGGAGACATTTGTTGTGCAACTTTTAATAAAAGACCAAGAAGGCAATTGAAAGATGTTAATACTTTAAATGACTCTAAATACTTTAAATCAAATAAATATTGTGTAGTAAGTAGGAGTGTAAGGAATAAGAATGATTGTTTCAAGGAGAGTGTTTGAGTAACTTAAGGGCTGAGTGGCAAAATACAATTCCCATTGATCTGAAATGACTAACCTGGTGTTTATTTATTTATTTATTTATTTTTTCATAGTAACTGCAGTAAACTTTTGGTTCTTCTTCTAAAAAGTTGTCTGGGTCTCTTCTTGTGTGTATAGATGTGTGTTCAGCTCACTAACCTCAGGTAAACCTTTATAAGGAGCCCCATCTAGTCAAAAGATCTCATCAAAACCAGTTACCTAGGATTCAGACCCGTATAGAGCGGTGGGGTTCTACACTTGTCTAAATCTGAGCACCAAAGCTCAGGTCATTCATGATTCTGGCCCTGTTTGCAGCCTACAGGCCGACGTTAGCGATCTGAATACTGCCTGCACTGTGATTGGGTACCAGGCTATTACAATATCAACGCCAGAGACAACTTATCACTTCCTGTGCCGTCACTGTCACACACTCCAGGTCTAAGTGTCTTTTTTTATGACAAGCCACTACTACAGTTGAAAATAACTTCATTGACCAGGAAGACAAGCCAGGGCAAGACATTTGATCCTGGGAGGGGGATTTGATCTGGGGAAGGTGAGCCAGCTGTATGGATCTCATTTCCACCCTGGCTGGACGGATCTCATCCATATCTGGTCTAAAGAGAGTGGATTGTTTTCCAATATCAAGGCATCCACACATCAATGTTGTTTCCCTCATATCTGGATGCAGGTTTATTATAATTCAAGGTGTAAAGACTCATAGTCAGAGTAAATATAATAGTAAGCATCATCACAAGCGTTCTGCTGTAGGTTCTCTCCTTTTTATTTACCATTCATGCCTCTAATAGTGCTACTAATGATGCCACATAATGAAACATCTCCCCTGGCCCAGGCTGTAATCATGACCTTCATCAAAATGATTGAAGATGTAACTGAATGAAGGCCTTCCTCTCCTCTAGTCCCTGTGCCTTCAGACTGGTTTGCGCTGACTGACTACTTTCTAATTCCTAATAACACCTCAAAGCTGCATGTTGGCCGTGTCGCCATAAATCCAACAAAGAAACGTTGTACACGCATTACATCCCTCGCTCCCCCTGGATCCTCTCCCACTCCGTTTCTGAGCATCGGCGTGCAGCCACAGGAGGAAAGAGAGACGCCATTGACTCAGACTCTGCACCTCCGACAGACTGCACATCACACTCCTGACTGACATCACTGGCAGCTTTAGCACGGCAGCTTTAGCGTTGAATAGCAACAGGAGACAGGTTGCAACGTGTACTATGCTCATGGGCTTCACCTTTAGAGGAAATCTCTCAGAGGAATCCGGTGCTGTTGTGAAAGGTGGGGCGCAGCGAGACATGAAGCAAAACTTTCCAGGCAGAGAGACATCTTGGCACGACTCAAGTGGCTGTGATTCAGAACGTTGGGGTATTTTACTGCAGGGCCTGGAGGCAAACTGTTGACTTTTGTTCTTGAGATACCTGCCCTTGGTCTTAAGTCTCCAAATTATGCAAATGGATCTGCAAATTCAACAAGCGGGCCATCAGAGTTCACCTTGCTCGCACACTCCTTCCTTCATTATTGGGGCAACATATTAATAAATAGAGGATAAAGTTTCTTCTTTATCAGTAGATTTCTGTAACTTTATAAAGGTACATGGAGAAATATTCATGAGAACGTTATTTGTTGGACTATGAAACACGATGCACAAAGCCAAGTTCAGGTTGGGAAAGTCCATTTGAGTGCTTCATCACTGCGTTGGACCGTTCCATTTATAGGAGGAAACCGTCCACAGTCCTCGCCCATTTGTTCTCTTTGCTTACAATACGCTGCTCTTTTCTTTCTACTATCATTGTTATTGTTATTTGCCATGTAAAGCTTGTACTTGGATTGGATCACAGTCAGGTCACGACATCCCGTCTCCATCAGAGCTTCATCACATTTCATTTTATTGAACAAATATTTGCCATTTCAGTTTTTCTGCATTTTTGATTGAAGTCACATAAAGAGTTGGACAGAAACACGAGAGATGCAACCAAACTCTGGGTATTCAGGTGTTTCACTTGAATTCAGTCTTTTGTCCCCCCCCCCCCCACAAAGATCCGTCTCTGCTCCTTCCTCCTTTCCTTTTAAGCCAAACCTCCTCTACCTCAGTGTCACCCCTCACCACCTCCCCTTCCCCTCCCCTCACCTCGCCTTGCCATGTTGCCGCGTGTTGTCGTGGCAACGCGGCGGCCGCCCCATTATAATGCCTGCGCGCTTGTAAGTGGAGTTGCTGCTTTGCCACTGATGGTTTCTCCCATTTCTCTCTTTTGTCCCTTTGAAATGGAGTATTAAAAAAAATACTGAGGCTAACGGACAGGGAAGAGGAGGAGGAGGAGGAGGAGAAGGAGGAGAGGAAGAGGTAAGGGAGGTGGGGTGGTCAAAGAGCTCTACCAATCATTTAGCACTTCCCTCTTTTGCTTTTATCCGTCCTTTGGAGCCGCTTTCTACATTTCCTTTTGAGGTTGGAGGCTGCTCGCTGCTCGCTGCTCGCTGCTCCTGTAAAAAAGTGGCTGTGTAAGGGAGCAGCTGTGTGAAGTTTATTAGGTTGATCACACACACACAACCGCACAGACACACACACACACACACACTTTTCTCCTACCTCTCACACACACACTGACACACAGCAAGACACAGTGTACAGAGCTATTAGATTCAATGATGAACACGCCAAAGAGAATCCACAATGAGAACAAACATACAGAGCAGATGAAACGCCTCCTTTGTGTTTGGCTCCAGGAGCACAGCACCTTCTAATGAGGAGCTGTGTGTGTCTGTGTGTGTGTCTGTGTGTGTGTGTGTGTGTGTCTGTGTGTGTGTGTGTGTGTGCGTGTGTGTGTGTGTGTGTGTGTGTGTGTGTGTGTGTGTGAAAAGGTGTTTGTCTGCGTTTAAGTGTTTGATTAGTCAATTTACATTCTTGTATTTGTCTACAGTGTGTTCATGTGTGTTTGGAATCATGTTGGGTGGTGTATCTGCACAGGTAGACAGGTGTGTGTGCCAGTGTGTGTGTGTGTGTGGCTGTATAATCTCCCAGATAAGGTAGGCAGATAGAGAGCAGATAGACAGGAGCGTTGGGGATGAGATAGCAGGATGGGCTTAAAAGCTGAAGCTGTAAATCACTTAACCTGGGGCTAATGGGCTTATAGGCTGAACTACGCTTCACACACACACACACACACACATACACACACAACCAATCCTTCTCTCTCGTCCCAAACACATACACAAAGACTAAATAACATTTCTGCATTGGTTTTCTCCCCTGAGACCACGGAAATCCTTATTTGAAATGTTAACTTTTATATCATGTCCACTTGCGCTGGCCCTTTAAGAACAGACTCATTTATCAGTGTGCTGCTGATGTGGGACTCCGCTGGGCTCCGTACTGGAGACCCCATCAATTTATGTGATCTATGGATTTGTGAAGGTGTGCCATCCCAGTCTGCATGTTTATTCATACGGATTGCACTAATGTTGCGTCATGGTGTGTGTGTGTGCGTGTGTGTGTGTGTGTGTGTGTGTCTCATGAATATGCAACATAAGCTTTCATGGATGTATACATGAGTCACATATTTGGAGTTCTGCTGTCTAAATGATGAGGACTGATGCATGAATCAGTCTCTCTCAGACTGTGATGGGACCGGAGTCTTCATACTCTTCCTCATGCAAAAAAAAACACGTAAAAAAACAGGTTCAGGGCTTTCATCTGCTGTTGCTTGACAAGCTGAGAGGAGAGCGAGCAGATGGTGCAGACGCTTATAAGGAAAGGGGGAACGCACGCATGTACACACACACACAGACACAGACACACACACACACACACACACGCATACATGAAAAAGGAAAATGGTGCCAAAAAGTGAGGAGGATGCACATGACAGCAAGGAAACAAGGGAGCTGTCAGTTTCCTGTCATTGATATAAGCCACTTCCTCCACACACACACACACACACACACACACACACACGCACACACACTCTTCATGCAGGGTCACATATGGTGGGCGATCCTCCTGGTCAGTAGCTCATTACATTTCTCATTATGTCTTTACACATATTTCTTGGTTCCCCTGCACCTGTTGAGGTGTGATCCACCCGCTCTCTGACTACACCTGCTCCTCCTCCTCCTCCTCCTCCTCCTCCTCTTCCTCCATCTCACCCTCCTTGCCCTCCGTCTCACACTTCCCTCCTTATCAAGTCCATCTGTCTACCTGTCTCTCCGCCTGGCCGCCCGTTTATCAGCGCGCCTGCCTGCCTGCCTCGCCGTGCATCAGACCACGCTGTTGCCAAGGCTACAGCAGCCATTGTGTACCCGGTTGCCAGGTGACTAGTCGCTGTGGCGATGATCAAGAATTCTGAAGCGCTGCCGCCGCCGCCGCTGCTGCTGCCGCCACTCCCCCTCCCTCCTCCTTCCCTTTAGGGGCTCCTGATAGATAAATCTTGGCGGTTCTCGCCCCTCGTCATCCCGCCGCCGTCCTTCCCTCCTTCCTGTCGACGGCGTTAGAGGAGGGAAAAGCACGGCGACCTTTAAGAGGCGCCCGGGAACAATGGAGGGATGGGATGGATAGATGGCTTGTTTGTTTTCATTTCCTTACGCCTCTCTCTCTTTCACACATACACACTTTCTCTCTTCGCCCGCTCCAACTTTACTTTTCTCTCTGCCCTCCATCCATCTAGCGTGCGGTTGTCCGGCCCGGCTCCTTCAGTAATGAATCGTCTCTGCTTTTGTTGGTGTCTCTCTCATTTCCCTGGCTGGCCGCTTGTTTGATCACTCCCCCCACCCCTCCTCACCCCTCTTCGTCTCCCACTCCATCCTTGTGTTTATTTCACCAAATAGCAGACTGTGAATGGCCTTTGCTCATTCGGTCTCTCCGCTCTGCCTTTGTTCGGTCTGGCACTCAGGGTAATGCAGCACATTTGGCCTTCCTCAGTCTTGCACCTCCTCCTCTTCCTCCTCCTCCTCTTCACATCTCCGGGCGTCCTTCCCCCCCCCCCCCCCCCCCCCCCCCACACACCCCCTTTCTTTCTCCATTTTCACCATACACACCTCTTACCTCCATTTCTGCTCCCTCTTTTATTCTCTCTCATCACACACACACACACACACACACACACACACACTCACTGCTCTTATCCATGTAGATGTGCTCTCCGACAGAAAAGACAAAAGGAAACAAAATGGTGGCAGAGGCCATTTGGATAAAGACTTCAGTAAAGATGATGTCATTATCTCTCCATTACATGTTTCCATTAGACACTATCTGGACTGAGAGAGACTCAATGTTTAAGCCCTGCATCAAAACAAGAACACATTTACAAATATATGAAAGTACCTCTCACACACACACACACACACACACACACACACACACACACACACACTAGACTGGGCTCGCACAAAGACAGGTGTTGCCTCTCACACACACGCTACAATCAACAAGTATGAACGTACACATACACAAGTATTATCACACACACGTCACAATCAGTACGATGGCACACAGAGACACGTGTGCGCTTCTAGGTGCGTGTGTGTGTTTTTTATTTGTGCCTGTGTGTGTGAAGGTAACATGGATTTGATCCTGAATGGCGCTTCATATAATCTGGCCTGTTCACACAGCAGCGGGTCAGGTGGCCTTCTCTCCTCTCATCAGGGCCCAGCTGAGGGACACTGTGTTCTCTCCCATTGATTGTGTGTGTGTGTGTGTGAGAGAGAGAGAGAGTGTGTGACTGAGAGATAAAGAGAGTGAGGGTGATGGAATAGAAATATTGAGTGTCTGCCCATGTGACAGAGTGAGTGTGATGTGGCTAAAAAGATGAAAACAAAAGATTGTGTGAATAGTGTGTGATCTCATCAAATGTGCGAGATTGGGTGTGTATGTCTGTGTGTGTGTTTGTGTGTGTGTGTCACATATATATATATATACATAGTGTGTGTGTGTTTGTGTGTGTGTGTCACATATATATATATATATATATATATATATATATACATAGTGTGTGTGAACTCACATCTGTCTCGTGATGATACTGGTTGGTCAATCTTTGAGGTGTTGATTCACAACCTCTCTCTCTCTCACTCACACACACACACACACACACACACACACACACACACACACACACACACACACACACAGGGTGAGATATAAAGACAGGAAGCACCATTTAACATCCTAGTATCAGCATCATACATCATCTACTTTACCTCCCCTTCTTCCTCGAGTTCTCCTCTTCCTTCCTGTCAAGGTGACTCACTCCCACTATCCTTTCCTTTCTCCTCCTCTTCATTCCTTTCTCCTCCTCTCCCTCTTTCTCCCTCCATATGTGTTACTTTCATCCTCTTCCCCTCTCTCCCCTCTCTCTCTAACTTAATTCAGTCCACGCGCTCACTAAATCACTAAATGCCGAATCAGAGCCGTCCCTCTGTCGGCTCCCTGGACCTCTCATCAGATCTGTGTGAGTTCAACCACCCGGGGCTTCATTCTGTCCAAAACTATAAACAACAGCAACCATGGGGAGAAAATATCATCAGGAAACAAAAGAATGTGTTTGTGCTGCGTGTGTGTGAGACACGTGTTGTAGATCAAGTTGCGGAGGAGAAACCAACCTAATCTAACAAAGCCACGCGCCAATTTGCACAACTACTTTCACCATAAATATTTATCACATAAATATTTATGAGGCGAATTCACCGTCCAAATCACAGCAAATATCATCAAACATGTGCACGTTATATGAAGATAGGGTATTTTATGGACAAAGAAGAGGAAATTGAATTTTGTTACATTTGGGTCCCTGCAGTTTCTTATTGGCCGCCGCCGCCACAGCATCAATCATTTCATCATCAATCATTTCAGGGAAAACAACTTTAATGTTTTGTTTCGGGCTTGTTTTTCTTCTGTGATTGAAAAGCTCAGATGATGAGTTTTCACAAACCGCATTAGCCCAAGAAGCCAACTGATGATTTCAGCTCAAATGTTGACACGAGCGCAACATAAAACTACCGGATCAGACGTCCTGCATATCTGCGCCACAGTGGGGGAGGGGAAGGGTCTGATTGGGCCAAATTACCCTAATCAGCCCTGCACACACACACACACACACACACACACACACACACCTCTGAAAGTCAAACTATTATTATTGGTATTATTTGTTGGAAAAATTCACGACACACTTTCAAAAGTTTGAAAGTTTGAAATCAATCCGGTTGAATCCATATGAATGGAGGGAGAGAGAGAGGAAGAGAGAGAGAGACTGTTTATTATGGGATGGCTTTGGACTCAACCACCATCTTCTGCAGCCTATCATCCCCCATGCAACCTTCACTTGTTCAAATGCATTGAGATCTATACACCCCTCAGTCAGACACAGTAGAATCCATACACGGATCAAACCAAAACACAATGTATGCCGGGGGGAGGGGGGGGGGGGGGGGGGGGGTCTGCCTGTATGTGATCCACTTTATGGCCCCATTTTCCCCTATAGGCTACTCCTCATCTACAAATTGTGTGTGTGCTGCAGGATGAAACATAAGTCACATATGACCCTGTGTTAAGCACGTGCGTGTGTGTGTGTGCGTGTGTGTGTGTGTGTGTGGCTATGCATAGAACTGCGGTATAAATTTTGCCGCCATAAATTTGCTTTATTGTAGTGTGTCTGTGTATGTTTGTGTAAGCCTGAGTGGACGGGGTTTTTAGTATCCTCTGACGCCCAAAGTGTCCCCGTGAGAGCAGATAACCTTAAATCCAGCTCTCCTGTGACTCCTTCATCCTGGCCTTTATTAGGAAACCGCACGTTTTAAAGCTTTAGTTTACAAGTTAGGGGTGAGTAAAGTCTTCACCAGTAAATTAAAATCTGAACTCTGTGTGTGCGTGTGTGTGCGTGTGTGCGTGTGTGCGTGTGTGTGTGTGTGTGTGTGTGTGTGTGTGTGTGTGTGTGTGTGTGTGTGTGTGTGTTTGTGTGTTAAGCTTGGTTACACCGAAACACAGAGTTCAAGCATGAGTCACATACCTCCACCAAGGCCCAACACTCTGACCCTGATTTCACCTCTTCCACTGACGATCAGACGTTTAACCCTTTATACTCCAAAGCAAAACATGCTGGCTGTGTGAATGTAAAGAAAATAAAATAAAACCACAAACTATTCCTTCTATTGTGGCCTTTGGTATTTATAATGTCAGATGTGTGTGTGAGTGTGTGTGAGTGTGTGTAATGTGTACTGCCAACACTAGATTTGGGCTTATACTGAGTGGACTGTAACACATTACACCACTTAGCTGTCACGGGCGGCTGAGTGCATCACACACACACACACACACACACACACACACACACGCAAACCTTTTATAAAATTTGGAGCCTCAAAGTAAAGAGGAGAACATTTAAGGAGGATGTGTATGTGCGGCTCACACACTAAGCAGGTTCTTGCCGTCATTGCAGGCGTGTGTAAAGCACTTTTATATCAATTTAGATAATTTCTCGCTCACACTGTTTCCTGCTAAATCATATTCCTCTCCTTTTATCAGCCTTTTTTATCATCCCGTCCTCTTAACAAGCATTTCCCTGTCTCCCCTCGCTAAGCGTCGTCTCTCCACCTCATCAATCTTCCCATTTTGCCGACTCTCCCTCACATTACGCTCTCTTCCACATCACCCGTCCGTCTCTGCCTCTGTATTTATGTACTTATACGTTTTTTGCCGTTGCCGGAAATTTATGTTGTGTAGGTGTTGGGCGCTATCTGGTCTCAATCAGGCCGTCTCTGAGTGCATAATATAATCTTTGTGATGCTTTTATGTGTTTTTAATGCATTCCTGCCATTATTGCTGCCTGGGGAGACATAAAGTTGATTAAATAGAAATGTTTGAAATTGAATATCTTCTGTTTGTCTTTGTATCTTCTTCCGCAGCGTTCCCTCCCTCTCTCCCCCCTCTCTCCCTCTCTCTCTCTCTCTCTAGGGATTCCTGTCTCCTCCTCATGCCTCTCTATTTCCCTCTCTCAGATCCTATACCATCTTTACTCTTCTTGGCGTCTCCTCTCTCCTCCGTACCGCAGAGATGCATACATGAATTTACGGCCCATTCATGTTTCATTCTCCCAGACTAGGGTTGGTAAAGATTTATGTCCCCTTACATCATCGTCATGTGGTGAGTTTACTCTCTTCTAACTCCCTCCCACATTACACTCATCCCTCCTTTCGCTCCCTTATTTTCTGTGACTGTTACTGTTCTGGTTCTGTTACTTCCAGGACTCACTCTCTCTCTCTCTCTCTCTCTCTCTCTCTCTCTCTCTGAAAAAGGGTAGAAATGAGGCAGGTGCTGCATACATTTATGGCACCATCACACACCCATAAATACACTCGGAAGTGACAGACAAGGGGAGGGGAGACAGAGAGAGAGAGAGAGACAGTGTGCTATCTGTCTGTGTGCTTTGGTAAACATCACCTCATCTGGCGTTCTCACAATTCGCACCTCGACAACTCAAGCGTAATTATGACACATTGTCCTGTGTCTCGCGTTTTGTCTGCAACAGCAACCACATGCTTGTCTTTCATACACACACACACACATACACACACACAGGGGCACATGCACTGTATCGCCTCTATGAATCTGCACGCAAACAGACCTGTGAGTGCAAACAC